>NC_080426.1:13095809-13365809 GCF_029873635.1 Malania oleifera
ATTGGGAAACAAGTATTTTAAATATTGAAAACTAGGAGGGCCTAACTTATAATGCCACAACATGATATCATTATCTTTGAAAACAGAAATAGAATTTAAGAAAGTACTTTGACATTGTCTACTCGAGTTAGGTCCATCGTCAAAATAATAGAGTCCATCTTTTTCCATAGCACTGCCAATCATCTTCCCCGTGGTCAATTCCTGAAACTCACAATAAGAAGAGTAGAAATTAGCTTGACATTGATGATCAGAGGTAATTTTACTGATGGGCAACAAATTGCAAGATAAATTTGGAACGTGGAGCACATCGTGGAGAGTTAACAACAAAGTGAGTTTGATAGTTCCCACCTCGGCAATTACCGAGAGTGAACCATCTGCAATTTTGACCTTTTTATTGCCTGCACATGGACTATAGGATGAGAACAATTTGGAGCAACCAGTTATATGATTAGTTGCGCCAGAATCAATTATCCAAGAATGAATAGAATTAGGAATAACACCTAAAAACGCAGTAGCAAGAGAGTTACCCTTCTGTACTGAAGAACAAGACGGAGTTAAGGAAAGTTTTGGAGATTGAAACAATTTGTATAGGTGCTCTAATTGCTCCTTGGTAAAAGGGACTGCATCTGAGTTGGTATAAGGCTCTCGAGTCTCTTCAGAGTTGGCTTGGTAGGTGTGACTGTCACGTTTGGATTTTGGCTTCCAATTTGCAGGTTTACCATGAAGCTTCCAACACGTCTCCTTCGTATGCCACAATTTTTTGCAATGCTCGCACCATGGTTTCTTCCGCCCATTGAGTTTTGTAACCGTGAGATAAAGTGCTGAATTCTGGGAATAGTAATCAGCAGATATAGACTTGGGAGGATTGGGTGGAATGGTTTCGGAAGTACCGGAAGAGCCGGTAGGATTTCTTTGGGCACCGGTCATTTCCGACTTATACGACATCATCAGAAGAAAAGAGCACGAGGTTTTGATACCATGATACCATGAAGGATTTTTTAGAAGAAGAAGACACCATTACAAGATAAATAGTAGAGGAAGGCCACAAAATCAGCAAATCAAATCACCACAAAATCAGCAAATCAAAGCAGCAGATCTCTAGGCTAGAAAACGGGAAACTAAAACTACACTGAAATAGTATTTTCAAATTTTAAAAAATAGAATTTCCTAATTTATTCCCTAGAAATCCGACAGTTCGGAATGAGGCTCAAGATCCAAATTTAATTTCTTCACAGCTTCTTCAGAAACTGCAGTTGTGCAACTACTAGGATCGACAACCAAAGTAAAAAGCTGTTTTTGGCATATCACCTGAGTTTGAAAGATGCTGATCCACCTCCAATCCTCTGTTTCTTTAACAAGTTTTCACATTGCCACCATCATCTAAGTCACTTGGTATTTCTGTTTCAGCTTCAACTACTTGAGTTTCATCATTTTCATCTTCTTTTTTATGCAAAAGCCATGAATTGGTTAGGACATTGTGCCGAAGGAAGCAAATGTCGAAGCACTAAACAAGTTTTCACATTGCCACCATCATCTAAGTCACTTGGTATTTCTGTTTCAGCTTCAACTACTTGAGTTTCATCATTATCATCTTCTTTTTTCTGCAACAGCCATGAATTGGTTAGGACATTGTGCCGCTCGATGTCCAAAACCTTGACACTTAAAGCATTTGAGTGATGGTTGGCTCTTAGAAGTTATTCCAAAATGCTCACGAGTCTTCCAAGAGGTATTAATCTGAACACCTTCATCTAATTGCTCGACTGTCTTCTCTCGTACAACTCCATTAGTACTCTTCTCAAAGTGAAGGGCTGATGTAGCTGTAGTAGGATTGTGTTGCATGTCCTTCTTCAATCTGAGTGGCAACCTGTGCTGCATCCCCAACCATAACGAGACAACCTGCAGCAAGTTTGGAGGCAATGGCTGGTTTCAACCCTTTTCTGTACAAAGCTATCATCACATCCTCTTTCCATTCCATATCGGCACAAGTAGCCAAATTATAGAATCTAATAGTGTACTCCATCAGTGTCTTTTCTTCTTGCTTCAAATCAAAGAGTTGGAGATGGACATGTTGCTGATATTTGGGAGGCCGAAATTGCCCCTGCATGGCTTGCTTCATCTCATCCCATGTTGTAATTTCACCAAATCTCCTCCTTCTAAAGATCTTCTGTTGTTCAATCCCACCAAATTCAAGCAGTTCCCTTCAATTTTGATTCAGCAAAGTACAACTTTCTAGCCTCATTCATGTCATACCATCGAAAATAGTACTCCAAGGAACACACCCGTCATCAAATTCATCAGGAGAACCATTAAAATCTGAGACTTCTAGTTTAATTCCCTTACTCAAATGATTATTCCAGCCTTCGAACAATTCAAAAGTATGAGGGATAACAACTATTCCACATTTTGTTTGGTATGAAATTTTGTGGGCTTTTTACGTTAGGCTGCAACTTCAGTTGTTAGCCTATTCAAAGTATTGGCAATAGTCTCCAAGGCGTTTTCCATGTTTTGTACCCTACTGAATAACAATTCCACCTTGCAGACAATTCAACATTGGTCACCATGATGCAATTTTATGCTGCAAATCACAAACTTCACTCAATTATTTAAGAAGAACAATTTTCAAGTCGCCTTTCTTTAGTATCACAAAGAAATGAAACAAATTCACTCATGAAACTCACAAATGCAGCGGTAAAACCTGATTTCTAATGTTGGCAGTGGAAATTTCTTGCTTCTCGTAGCAAATTATCATGCTTACTTGCACAAATTCAAGTTGGGAACCAAAATATTATGCTGCAAATCAAAATATCTGGAAAAACACCAATTTCTCATGGCTGGAATCGATTTCTCATGATTCTGGAAGTAGGAGAAGACTCAGGCAACTTGCAGGTTCCTGGCCTGTGGTGCATGCGAGTCACCGGTGGCAAGACTCTGGCGATGAAACTTGAGTCAAGGGGAGATCAGGGGATGAGGGAGTTCATTGGTGTTGGTGGTGTGATGAAAAAGCACAGGAGGTTAGTGTTTTTGAAGAGTTGACGGCTGGAGATGTTTGGCTGGCCCGTGAGGGTTCCTCATCTAGTGATTGGATGGCGTTGAAAACTTGAGAGAGAGGGTTTTGTTTGAGGGTTCTGTTTTCAATGGGATGGGGGTGGGGTTGCAGGAAGGGGTCTGGAAGGTAGTGTTTGAAAAATGGGAAAACGACTGGGATTTTTGAATTTGTTCAGGAACTGCTTTAACGATTTTTTTTTAATTTTTTTTAATTTTTTAAAACTGAAATTTCAGCAGAGAGGATGGTTGAAGGGGATGAGTATGGGTGTGGGATTTAGATTCTTGGATGGTTTCAAAATGAAAGATTTTGAGAGAGGAAATAGAAGAGATTAGGGAGATAGAATTGTGGGAGAGAAACAAAGAGAAGAGAAGGGAAGAAGAAGGAAGAAGCAGAAGAAGCAGCAGAACTGAAGAGAAGAGAGGAGGAAGAAGAAGAGAAGAGGAGAGGAGGGGGAAGATTATGGAATTACAGTAGAGAAATAATCCAGCAAGGTGGAATAACAGAGAGGTTGCTGGATGGAACAGAGCTGAGAGAGGGAGAACAGAAGGAGAAGAGAGAAGGAAGGAAGAATAACAAGAATGATTGGAAGGAAAATGGGGGGATTGAAATGGGAGAAGGAAGATTGAATTTGGGCTCTCATATCAAATGATGCAGGGACAGCATCAAAAATCTGCAGTCATTGGAGAGATTAGAAGAAATTGAAGAGGAAAGGAGGGGAAGAGAGGAGATACAAGTGGGAAAACTCGCGCTCAATTCCAATTCAAATTCAACAATAACTGCTCACAACATGGCTTTCACACAAACTATTTATAAGAAAGCCTCTAAACACATGAAATTACACATTTACCCCTAAAACAAGATGAATTACAAGCAAACCCCTAGAAATACAAATACTACAAACAAGCCCCTCGCATATATAATCCTAATAAAAGCAAACTATACACACATACTTAAACAACTAATTGAGCACAACTGGGTTTCGGACCCAATAATTATTGGCCTTATTCTTCGACATAGACCTCCAAATTGGGTCAAAATGATCCATCCGAGTATCTGCAACTAGAAATGTCGCAACTCTCTAGTAAATGAGTAAAGAAGACAACTCCTCCATGGAATACCTTTACAACAACAACAACAACAACAACAACAAGCGTCAAGTCCAACTAGGTGGGGTCGGCTACATGAATCCTTTTCCACCAATTCACGCGATCAAGGGCATTTTCTTCCTCTAGTTTAAGAGCTATCGAACCCTTCCTCACTACCTTATTCTAGGTTATTTAGGTCTATCCCAAGTTCTTTTAATGCCATAACAATAACTCACTCTTCCTCACAGGTGGACTACTAGGCCAATGCCCAAACCATCTAAGCTGCCCATCCCTTATCTTTTTAATTGGTGCTATGCGTAGTTTATTTCGTATTTGTTCGTTTGTTAATTTATCTTTTAATGTTATACTACTCATCCACCTTAACATTCAATTGGTGCTATGCCTAGTTTAACATTTGTATAGGCTCCACCTCACTATCATTCAAATCCCTTCTAAAGTGAAAATCCCAAGAAAAAGAATCCTTCTCAAGAAATAAGAAAAGAGGACATCACATCATTATAATGGGAAGAAAGGCAATATAACTGAGCAAAGGAGGAATAGGCTCCACCTCACTATCATTCAAATCCCTTCTAAAGCGAAAAAGCCAAGAAAAAGAATCCTTCTTAGAAATAAGAAAAGAGGACATCACATCATTATAATGGGAAAAGAGGCAATATAACTGAGCAACACCATCCCCCCCCCCCCCCCCCCCCCCCCCCCCCAAAAAAAAAAAAAAAAAAAAATCCCATCCACCCACCCACTCGCCCGAAGATCTTGCCAAAACCTAATATGATTACCTCTATGAAATTTTGTGAATGGAAGAAAAGAAGGATAAACCTGAGAAATGAATACAAATGGACTCTTAGAAGAATTTTTAACACCCTGATTATCATCAAACACATTACTCTATAAACTATATTCACTTTTTATTGTTATGCGCTAAAAAAGAATTTATTTCCAATGGCGACTATCACAACCACTTAGCCAAAAGGGAGGTGTTTTTTGACACCAAATTACCAAGACCCAACCCTTCTTCTTTAGTCCTACAGCCTACTTAAACAAATGAAAAGAAAATGCCTCATAGTCCTCTCTTACTTATGAGCTGCCCCTCCTGGAATCCTTAAAGAGAATGAAAAAATGCAGCAGCATGGTTGAAAGTAGGCTGCTCTGAGCAAGGAGTAATTCTACCACCCAAGGTACAATGCTCCTTTCCACCCATCCAACCGCTTAGGTACCTTAGTCACCATCGGATTCCAAAAGGCTGATGTGCAACGCTTACCTCCCAAAGGAACCCCTAAATTGGCTGAAGGGCCACTCTAAAATCCCACACCCAGCTGAGGATGTCAACTCCAGAACTCTATCAGGACTAAGATTAATCGGACCAATATCACTCTTTCCCAAATTGATTCTAAGACCAGAGAGACCCAAAAATCTGCATGATAGTAAGAATTTGAACGAAAGAGTCCACATGATCATCTAAAAAATAATGGTATCATCCGCATATTGCAAATGAAGCACAACCTCCTCCTAACCTAACTCTATACCTCTCATCACTTCCTATCAACAGCCCTTTCTATCATTCTACTCAACACATCCATGATAAGAACAAACAAAAAGGGTGATAACGGATCACTTTGCCCAACTCTGTGGAGGAAGAAAACCAATCTTTAGGCTGCCCATTAATAACTATGGAAAAATAAGCATTTAGCAGACACCCCTAACCCAACTCCTTCACCTAACAAACACCAAAGCCTTTCCTCCTAATGTCCCTATCCAAAGAATCCCAACTAACTCTACCATTAGCCTTCTCAAAGTCTAATCAAAACACAAGATAACTCTTCTTTCCATAATGAACTATGTGGATTGCATAAATAATTGGGAGTTGGAATACCCCCTAAGCATATGACATAATTTTGAATTGCTCTATGGTCATAGTTTTGCATATACTAGGAATACACCTTAAGTTTTGGAAACCCTAACTCTCCACTGCAAAAAATAAAACATGCACAGAGACACACAAAACAAACCCACCTCCCCCCCCGCCCCCCCCCAAAACAAAAAAACGGGGGAAAAAAAATGAAAATCTTTTCCTCTTCTCCCTCCCACGACTAAACTGCTTACAGTTGCAGTGGAAGCTTGACAGAGCTCAGGATTTGTTGTACCAATCTTATATTGTGAAACTAAAGGGCTGGCTTGCGACACTATGTAGAGTGGATAATATAGATTTCAGTTTTTCCTAGTTGAATCTTTTTGCTGCTTCAATTAATTTTCATGTGTCAACTTATGATGGGATTTTTCGCTCCCTTTGTAGGTACTTATCTCTAGGTAATTTGCGAGATGCAAACTATCTTATGGATGAGGTTAAGAAGCAAATCAAATCAAAGCAGCTTGACTTCCCAGAGTCAGAATTGACACAGCTCATCAATTATCTTTTGCAAACGTAAGTTATATTTCCTTTTTTCATATCTTTTCATTTCTGTTAAATTCTGATCTGCGAGTGGAATATTTGTGTTTTTATCATAAGCTGGAGAAAGCTGGCCGGGGTGCTGGATCCTGAAAGTAGAATTTGGAAGCTAATGATGCAGCTCCTCATTTAAAAAAAAATATAAAAAAGAAGAAAGGGAAAGGAATGTGTTACAATATGTATAAAAAAAAAAAAAAACAAACGAACAAACTACTAGTAGTCTCCCTTTCATTTGTTTTTTGGGTGGTCACCATGATCATAGAAATAGCATAAAGATGAAGTTGATATAACGTTTTACAAGCCCATGCTATCCCAACCTACACAATGTAAAGGTCCAGATTGTGGGAGTATTGTGAATTTAATAAGGCATATGCCAATATTACTAGAGATTTTTCATTAGCTGCACTTTTTATTAGCTATATGATTCCCAGTATTGAGTCAGTATTTTCTGGAAATGTAGCCTGTTTTGGAATTTATAAAAGATGGGGATGATTGGATATATTTAATTGTTTAGCATTATTGCAATGCAGGTTGCAGAGAGATGCTTTGCCTCTTTTTAATATGTTGAGACAGAATTACAAGCCAAGCATAGACAGAGAACTTGCATTTACTGAGGTGCATTTTATTGTTTGATAGTTTTTTTTTTTTTTTTTGATATTATTGCTGCTGGTTGACACTTGTTGAATTGAATTCTAATAAAAATTATTTTGTAGTTGCTAGATGAAATTGCGGAGAGGTTTTATGGAGTACCGCGCAGAAATCCCATGCAAGGCATGTTTGGGGATTTATTTAAGGTGATTATGCATTTCACAGAAAAATTCCTGCTTTTTTAGATTAGTCCTGTCGCTTAGTGGTCTACAATTCCTTGCGTGGAGATCAGTCCATTTAAAATAAATCATTTTTCAGCTTTCAGAATTGGAGTTACATGGAAAACTTCACCCCTTTTGTTGTTGTTGTTGTGCAGATGATGGGAGGGGCATAGCAGTGGCTTCAATCCATTGCGACTTGATGGATCCCGCAAATGTTTGTATGTTTGTTTCTATTGTGCATTCGTTAGTACCATTGAGAAAAAAATTGTTCCCATTTTTGTTGGTGAGACTCTGGAAAAACTCTCAACAATTGGAATGAAACTGCAATTATAGTTGCACCATGAAATTTCACTTCGGGCCTGTATTATCATTAGTGCATTTCCCTCCCTACAAGCAATGACTTGGAATTCTGTAATCCTTTAGCAAATTTCGGTGCGCCACTGGGCAGGCATTGGGGAGGTTTGTGTACAAGGTTTTGTACGCCTCTTTGCAGCTATTTAGACTCGCACACTATAGAAATTGTGTGCATGTAAAGATGTTGCCGAAGTTGGGCGAACTGAAAGATAAAATGGAGCCTAATCCCTATAAATCTTCCTCAAGATTATCTCTTCTTCCACCCCTCTCTCATACCTACTATTAAATTAATTTGAAAAAAAGAAAAGGGCAAAAAGGGAAGGGATTTCAGAAGGCCGGCAGCGAAATTTTTTATTTTTATTTTTATTTTTGTGTGGGGTTTGGTAGGCAAAAGTGATAAGCTTTAAAGTATACAACAAAATAGTCCTTGAAAACTAAATTGTTCCATGCTGCTGATGCTAGGAACCATGCTGCTGATTCAGACTAAATAGATGGCTGTTTTGTATCAGCATCAGGAATTATAAAAAAAAAAAAAAAAAAAAAGGGGGGGGGGGGTGTTTGCGTGTGGATAAGATACTAATCCTCGTTTGGCCAAAAAAAAGTAGGGATGTTTTTTAAGATTTTAAAAATTTTATTACCTCCCTTGAGGTTTTAAGAGTTTTAAAGATCTTCCCTAAGGTTTCAAAAATTCTATTCGTCTTGTTTTAAGAATTTTAGGGTCCTCTTTAGAGATTTATCTAAAAGAAACAAATTTTTTTTTTTTTTTTCTGAAAAGAGACAAGTCTTTTAAAGGGACGTCTGTGTCTTTTTGACTTATTTCAAAGGAGGTATGTAACACTTTTAAAATATTAGGTGTCACGACATACTCATTTTTTCACATTTTTTTTTTTTTTATATATATCTTCAAAAAATCAATACTACACATCTTATATTTCAGCTCAGCAGGTCACAATTCACGTGGACTCGTGGATACCAGGGGTACATTAGGACATACAGCAGAAGCCTACGCAGCAGAAAATGTATAATCATATTCATACCATTATATCATACATCACAATGTACCAGAGTTATTACAATCGCTATATTTTCATATATACATCCCAAAAATGAAATCTATGGACAATTCCCACAAAAACATGCTATCCCTACCAAAAACTTACCCTTAAAAAAAAAGGGCAGATAAACCACACTATGTCAGCGGGGCTTTTCCCGCTTTCCTATCTGGGACTCCTGAAAAATTTGTAAAATTTAGGGGTGAGACACCTCTCAGTAAGGGAAATAAACTAATACCAGTGTGTGTCAACATGAGTATTCTGTGTTCTACATATACCATACATAAGATATTCAATACTGTTTATCAAATCTGGGAAACATATATATATATCGAAACATGGTAGAACATATTGCATTTTCATAAACATTTCTCATCTCATATCATTATAATAATAACATAAAACAATCCTGGTAGGTTAGCTGACTGTTGTCATGTATTACCTTCACATGACTGGGTTGTGTGGCTCGAAGGCGGGACCTGACAATGGTTGACTTACCACTGCCAAGTCAATAGTCTAGTCTGTAGGTTCGATGGGTCTATCCGGACTGATCCATACACCAGGGGCGGTAACAACACACTTCTTGAAAAATAACCACATCGACCATCCAATCTCACACCACTCCGTACAGCGGCGTTAACACAAATATCATGATCACGAAGACCATGGATACATAGCAACGGTACCGTGCAAGTGCTAGCCTAGACCAAGCCAACTAGGTTCTGATATCATATATATATACTAAAATCGTGATATATGGATAACTCATATCATTAATTATCATATCATTTTTCACATATACATATATCATGAAAATCATCAGCCCGTACGCCGGTATTTCACTTTTAATCACAGAGCTTGGCCCGTACGCCGAAAAATCACATAGCACAGCCCGTATGCTGGCAAATCACATAGCTCGGCCTGTACGCCGACAAATCACATAGCACAGCTTGTACGCTGGCAAATCTCATCCACATAGCACGACCCGTACGCCAGCAAACATATCCACATAAATATCCATATCATCCACATTCCCAGAAAACAGTATTTCCCAACATTTTTACTCATGCCACACAATCGGATTTTCACATATTCAACATATCATCATTTAAGCAATATTTTCCAAATATAAATCATATATATATAAATATATACATTTTTCGTAAATGAGATTCTATATAAATATATACATACATTTTCTCAAAACAAACTAGCTTAATTTATCCCCTTACCTGATTCCTGCAAAGCTCTTAAGAAAATCTTCCCTGCACCCGCAGGGTTCCCAACTCAACACCCTGAAAATGGAAATTCCTAGTAATAAAGTTCAGTATTTTAAAGCATATAATACTTTCCCTAATTGTCAAAAACCCAAATATTGAGTAGAAAGTTTTTACTCAAAAGTATTCAAGTCTAACACCTGAGGGATTCCCTGACTAATACCCTAAAACTGAAAACCCTCAGTATTAAACTTCAGTATTTTCATGCGTACAACATTTCTTATAACTAGTGTAAGACTAAATATGACTTAAAAAGCCTTACCTCAACTTTGGGATGATTTCCAACTAGCTTTCTTCCATGATCCGCTCCAGCAGATTTGGAGAGAATTCCGCCAGGAGCGTCGTGGTGACTTCGGATTGTCGATCCGGCGAAGATCTGGCCTGAAATCGACAAAAGAAAAAGAGAAAATCGAAGGGAAGTGAGAGAGAAAAGAGATGGCTTCCTTAATAAGATAAAAATTTGGATTTTTGTATATATATAAAACAGGGGATTCGTCGACGAGCCCGTTCTTCGTCGACGAGTCCTTCACAAATTTCATCAACGAGACCCTGTATTTGTCGACGAAATTCAAGCTGCCTCAAAATCTCTCTCGGTATTTTCTTATTGACGAAGCCCTGTGTTCGTCCACGAATTCTCTTAAGCCTTCATCGGCGAAACCCTGTGTTTATCGACGAAACTTGGTAGCTTCCCTTCTTTCCCAACTTCCATTTCCTTTTTTTTTTTTTATTGTTTAAAGACCATTTTTATTCGGGTCGTTACATTAGGACAGGTCAATAATCTCAAAAAATCTTTCTAATGTTGTTTTGTCAAATGGTAAGGAAGGTTAGTGCCTTTTGTCCTAAGAAAAAAAATTATAAATTGAAAAGCTGTAGTTAAAAACAAAAACATATAAGTGAAAATTGACAAACTATTTAATTGATATTTTTAAAATATAAAAAATTAGAAAAATTAATTGGGTAGAAAAAAATTAATAAATATGATTAAAATTGTGAAAATAAAAAAGAATACAACATAAGTGATTATAGAAAAAGTAAAATTTTAATTATATACTTAATTATTTTATATTAAAATAGTTTTTCAATATTCCAAGAACAGTCATATGCTATGTGGGGATCAACAAGGTAAAAGAATTTGAATAATTTTAATTATTTTTTCAATTTCTAAAAATACTTTGTTCGAGTATTTATTTTAATTTGGCATGAAATTTTGAACCTACAACATCCAACACAAAAATCTCAAACTCATAATATTGAAAAGTCTTCAGGTAACGCATAATGATTAAATAAAAGTAAATTTTAGAAATTGAAAAACCAACAAATAGATATTAAAAGCTCCAACACGAATAAATAAATGTTTGTCACCATCTGATAAAATCAGTTACGATCGAGCAAACCGCTTTCATCATTTGTACAAGACTGCAGTTCGCATCCTTCTCATAAACGAAAGGAGAATTATTTTACATGGCTCGTCAAATAAAGCACAGAAGATGAGAGTCGTACAAACTATTCATCTTCAATAAAAAACATCACCCCATTTTCCTTCTTGAAGTTATGCGTAGTGTGATCCACCACCTGCACACAGAAACCAAATCCAAATTTACTAATATTAATGGACAAGATTGCAACAATGGCCCTAGAGTGGTTGACGAGGAAAAATGCTTATAACAAAACAGAGCAAAGGAGGCACTTGGATGAATGTAACCTTCAACCCCCACTTTTAAAACATACACCCTTACCCGTGCACAAGAACAGACCAGCGACGACTTGATTATATTTGTGTTGGTCTAGCAAGAAAATCTAAATGGCCGGTTCATATTGGGAGGAGAATGAGCAACTTTGTTGTACTGGAAGCAATAACGGCACAGGTAAAACGTAATAGCTCGGGCTACTGTCAATATCTATATTCATGTACATATCCAAATATATATGCATTAAAGCAAAATATAGTCAATAACGAATATAATGAGTACTTTCACCAAAATATTGCAGAGTTAATCGATAAAATCCCATCAACTGTAGTACCGAAAGTATTTACTAGAATGTGGTAGCCCCGTCGTGTGAAATTGAATCTAGTGAATTGAACTTCATCAATGAACTTGAATTTACTAAATTTTATTTAGCTCGAGAATGCTATAATATTTCCACAAATACAATAAATTAGTAATCTCTCCATTAAAACTACAATACTTGGTAAAAAATCCCAAATATAACCCATAATTCATTAGCAAGCTAACAAGGATTCTGGAATTTATAAGAACCTGGACTGCACAATCTCATCGACATCTTCTTGTCAACAAAATATGGCGTAGCCTGATCCTCAAAATAAAACAAGAAGCCTGCCTGTTATTTTGCCCTCAACTGCAAAAGCTCCTTAATTAATTCCAACAACTACATCACTCAAGTACTGGAAAGCCTGAAATTGTCAGGCTAGAAAACAAGATGCGACCACAAAATCATACGTATAGGAAAGTTATAAACCAGCTCTTTCACCTGAATATTGAAAATTAAAGGACGGGTGTTCCCAATGGGTGAAGAAAGGTCATCCAAGATTAGGTTAACCAACTGGCCATGTTTAACCATTTACATCAACTATGGAGCTTGGCATGAGAAAAGGTATCTTCTGGTTTTGCATTTGAATTCCTTATCTTTCCTAGTGTGGTACAAAAATTTGTGTCAAACATGGCATGTTATGAAATATGTTGAGAGAAAGAAATGGGAGTATACAGCCATAAACTTAGTAGCAGCTTGGTAAATGCATCACCAAAGGCATACGAAAGTAGGTGTTAATAGAGAGAAAAAGGGCATTAATATGCTCACATTTGTGTTGCTTAGTTCTAAGTTGTAGAAGTCCATAGCATCAGCTGTGAACAGAGGTCCAGCATGCCATGTCCCACGATTAAGCTTCAAAAACTTAGGACCTGAAATTCTGAAAGCACAGACATCGCTAACAGCAGGAGGCACATAGAAATGGCCACAATGTGAGCGCACAACATTCTTCCCATGCTCATCACCTTCAATTTCATTTGAATCCAACATGGATGACTTGGCAACTCCAAGATACCAAACATGGCCGCCAATTGAACCAAGGCACTGAGTCACACTTGCATGGTGTGTGATCGCAAAAAACTGACGTGACCGGCCCTCGAGATGCATGATGTAGAACCTGTTATATAAATAAATGTTCTGTCAAAAGCCCCAATAAACGAGCTTTGGTCTTCTTCTATAATTACGTAACTTGATGTCCACATATAAGTGCCCAGCCTAATCAACAGTGGTTAAGGCTCTTGCTAATTGGGAAAAGAGAAAATAGCAGGAAACTATAGAAAATAAAGAGTAATAAGGAAATTAAATAAGAAAACAAAGAAACAACTAAAGGGAAAAGGCCAAATTAAGGGGAAAAAGATACAATTAGGATCTGAGTATCAATAATGCCATCTCCCATGAAATGTACATATTAAAGATTTTAGATAGGCTTGAACTTTACATTTAAATAATGAAACAGAAAAGAGAAATGATAATAAATCTCTAAATAACTAAAATCTAAAATAAACCCAAACAATTTCAAATAATAAAATTAGTAATAAAACTAAATATCAAATCTTCTTTGTTCTTCCACGTTAAAGATGATAGTTAATCGTACTTCCTATTGTATAGCAGCCTGTAACTCCCAGATTTGAACTTGTGCTACTGTGCTACGCAGATGAACTCTTCCCAAAGGACCAAGTTCAACAATGCAAAGGGCTAGGAACTCGTTGTCATACAAATAAATTAGGACTCCGGCTCCGCTCCTTTTCATGTAGAGGATATGACAATATAAGCCATTTTCTCTAATCAACAGATAAATTCAAAGGATAATATTCATGTAGTTATGAGAAATTTCCGTTCGTCTTTTTCCCATTGTAATTGCATCATGTAGCCTTTGAGAGTTAATACTTTGAAAAATTACATGTATATTTTTGTTACGAATATTTTTTTTTAAAAAAGAAAGACTGTTTGATGAACAAATATATGTGACTATGATCTGAAATACATAGGACGTGATCTCTGTAATAGAAAGGAGAGGAACTACAGCCTAAAAATGTGAGGAAAAGCATATACGAGAAATTATACTGGGGACCTTTCCCTTGACGTGTCCATGTGCTTGCATTTTAGATGTTAAATATGTTATCAGACATGTAAAAAGGCAAGATTCATGCAAAACACATTAAACAATGTCAATAAAAGGAGTGGTAAATATATGGTAGCATGGTAAGTAGTTTTAGTGCGATTAAGATTCATATTTACTATTTTGCCTCCTTACTCTTTATTCATTTTTATGAAAAATTTTATAGAACAGACAAATGAGAAACCAAGGATTTCCAAAGGTTAAGTTAGGTTTATGGAATAGCAATTTCAATGTTAAGAATAGAATGAAGCACAACAAAAAAGTAATGAAAAATGTACAAGAATATAACAAAAATCACTCATACAAAAATTGCGGGACAGTCTCTCATAAAAATGTAAGATAAGACTATGTATTATAAATCCATCCCTTTCTCAAATCTCACATTTGCGGGAGCTTTGTGCATTCGGCTACCTTTTCCTTTCTTTCTTTTTTTTTTTTTGAAAAAATATAGACATTCTCATTCTTCTTTGTTATTGCTTTATAAAAAAATTTACACAATTTTTTGGTACAAACTATCAAATTCTTTTAACCTTTCTAATTAATAAACATTCCACCAACTAAAAGAAATTTATGCAAAGAACTTAACATACATCATGCGTTTTCTCATCCAAAAAAGACTAAGAATTGTCAGATGATGAACACAAGACCTAACTGCAATTCAGTTGCTCATATTATTATAGATGATGAAACATTGACAGCAATAAAACAGGATAGCTTAAAAAAAAAAAAAAAAAAAAGAGAACTGGCTAACTAGAAACGACACAAAATCAGCATCCCAAGAGTTAGCAACATGTTGTCATGTTGAGAGAGAGATATGGAGAGAGATTTAAGTAACCTCGGGATTCCTCGGGCGACGTCTAGCTGGGCATCGTGAGGCCCGAACTCTTCGGCGCCCGACGAAGCCTCGATCACCTGTCCGTACTCTTCGAAGGTCGCCGGAGTTGCCTCTATGGCCCTCAGCGTGATCGCAACCGGTGGGTTCGCATCGACGGAGATCCCCATGACTGCAAATAACCACCGACAGATTGATTACTCCCTCAGTCCACTCTTAATCCCCACTCGCAGACCAGCTCCCATTCCCATCTATCGCCTTCGTTTCTGTCGTTTCCGCCGGCTTACTGGATAACAAATGGACGGCCGTGATTTACTCGGGCTAAAAAGGAGACGACGTCGCCTTAGTTTTGAATGGTAAAAAATGACGACGTTTTGCTCTTTTATTGCCTAGAGGTAGATGGTGTCGTTTCGAAGTTGAATTGAGCTGTGAGCTCTTCTTCCTCAATTCTCGTCTCTGAAGCTCTACTCTCAGGACAACGGCTACTGCTCTACTCCGGGACGGCGGCAAAGCCCTAAACCCCAGAGACAAAGGATAGGATGGATCCATCCTCCCTCCCGAAACCTCCATTGAAACCATCCCAAATCATCGAAACCATCACTTCCATTCTCATTGCCGACAACACCCGTCTTCATTCTCTCACCCCATACATCCCCCATCTCACTCCATCCCTAATCCTCTCCATCCTCTCCTCCAAAACCCTAGCTTCTCGTCCCTACACCGTCCTCTCCTTCTTCAAATGGTCCCAACACCACATCCTCAACTTCTCTCGCAATCCCACAGACGCCCTCCCTTCCCTTCTCACTGTCCTCCCTTCCCTTTTCCGCTACAACAAGTTCTCCGATGCCAAATCCCTCATTGTTTATTTCATTACCTCCGATCGCCGCCATGATCTCCTCCGCTCTATCCTCCACACGCCCCGGAACCTCCCCGCCCCGTCAAAAGCCCTCCTCGATACCGCCATTGGGGCCTACGTCCAGTCGGGTCGCCCCCACAATGCCACCCAAATTTTCAAGAAAATGAAGCGGCTCCGCCTCCGCCCAAATCTTCTTACGTGTAATACGCTGCTCAATTCTTTGGTAAGATACCCATCTCTGCATTCAATTTCGTTTTCTAGAGAGATTTTCAATGACGCGATTAAACTGGGGGTTGCTCCAAACACGAGCACTCTTAATATATTGATGTATGGGTATTGTTTGGAGAATAAATTTGAGGATGCTATGGAGTTTCTGAAATCAATGGGAGAATATGGTTGTTCCCCGGATAATGTGACTTACAATACATTATTAGATGCACTGTGTAAGAAGGGTCGGTTGAATGAAGCCCGAGACTTGCTGTTGGATATGAAGAATAGAGGATTGATGCCAAATAGAAATACCTATAATATTTTGGTTTATGGGTATTGTAAGTTGGGGTGGTTGAAGGAAGCAGCTAAGATAATTGAGTTGATGACTCAAAGTAATTTATTGCCGGATATTTGGACCTATAACATGTTGATTAATGGTTTGTGTAATGAGCAAAGAGTGGATGAAGCTTTCAGGCTGCGAGATGAAATGGAGAACTTGAAATTGCTGTCTGATGTCGTCACTTATAACACTTTGATTAATGGGTGTGTTGAGCTGGGAAGAAGTTCACAGGCATTCAGATTGCTAGAAGAGATGAGTGAAAAGGGGGTTAAAATGAATGCTGTCTCCCACAATATAATGGTTAAGTGGTTTTGTCGGGAAGGGAAGATGGATGAAGCAAGGAATGCTGTTCGGAAGATGGAAGAAAGTGGGTTTCCCTCAGATTGCATTACTTACAATACTTTAATTGATGGTTATTGTAAAGTCCGGAACATGGGAGAAGCTTTCAAAATGATGGATGAGATGGGTAGAAAGGGTTTAAAGATGGATAACTTTACCTTAAATACCATTCTTCACACACTCTGTGGGGAGAAGGAGCTTGGCAAGGCCTACGAGTTGCTTAATATTGCTAGTAAGCGGGGTTATTTTCTTGATGCTGTGAGCTATGGCACTTTGATCGTGGGATATTTTAAGGAAGAAAAAGTAGACAAGGCTTTGAAGCTTTGGGATGAGATGAAAGAGAAAGGGGTCATTCCAGATATTGTCACATATAATTCTATAATTGGAGGGCTCTGCAAGTCAGGAAAAACTGAACAAGCAATCAGCAAGTTGAATGAACTTCTAGAGAATGGACTGGTCCCGGATGAAACCACATACAACACAATTATTCATGGGTATTGCCAGAAAGGAGATGTTGAGAAAGCATTTCAATTTCACAACAAAATGGTTGAAAATTCATTCAAACCAGATGTATTTACATGTAATATTCTTCTTTCCGGGCTTTGTAAGGAAGGGATGCTAGAAAAGGCTCTTAAGCTCTTCAACACATGGATCTCAAAAGGGAAAGAAATTGATGCAGTTACCTACAACACATTGATAACAAGCCTATGCAAAGAAGAAAAATTTGAGGATGCTTTTGATCTTCTCACAGAAATGGAGGAAAAGAAACTAGGGCCCGACCATTATACGTATAATGCCATTCTCAGTGCCCTTACTGAGGCAGGTAGGATTAAGGAAGCTGAGGAGTTTATGTCAAAGATGGTTGAAGCAGGTAAATTACCTGATCAGTCCTTACAAAAGGACAAGTGTGAAGATGTGAAGATTAGGGAATTTCAGGAGGAATCTGATCCAAGTTCTATAGCTTACTCAGAGCAGATCAGTAAGCTCTGTACTGGAGGGAGATTCAGGGATGCAGTGCGTGTTTTGGAGGAGCTGACACAAAAAGGAATTGCTGTAAATAAATCTACCTACATTACTTTGATGGATGGGTTCATCAGGCATCGAAAAAGCATATCAAAAGAAGCCTGATAATAGTCCATCATTGTTGAGACAATCCTCTTAACAATGTAAACAGTCGACCTCATCATCTTGTGTCGTGTGAATTCAGCCACTAGTGTACCAGGAAAATGTACAGGTACAAAATTTTCTCTTTTTGGAAATGACAAAAGATCTGCGTTGCATGCCTTTCATTTTTTGGTAATGATTTGCATTATTCTGTCATTGAGGGAAATCTGTAGTTGGAATGGATTACCATGTTTTTGTTTTCCTGTTCAATTGTACTGTTATCCGTTATTCTTTCTTAATATACTCAGCAGGGAAGGAAACAACGCATAAATGGTTACATCGTACATGCACAATGCATATATATAATACATGCACCAAAGTTAGATCACTTAAATAAGCTTTCTGAGGCTGAGAAAGAATAATATATGATGATAGAATTTCTTAATGGGGAGAAGGCTAAAGGTATGATATAAGTGGACAGGCGTGAGATGTTGGAATTGGAAATTGTCTGGCTTAGATAAGTTGATTAAATCATTATTGGCCTGCAGCAATACCTTCTTACATTCTCCAAAGTTCTGTAATTCATGTATTTCCACTTTCTTGTGTCTATATTCTATAACCTACCAGTCTCTTATGCATCCATTGAATAACTGTTCTAAGAAATTGAGATGCAGACACTAATTTTATGTCATCTCTGTATATTGTAAAAATTGTTTAAAAAAACCATTTAAATGAATTTAAAGTAAATTTATTGAAGAAAAGAAAAAATCAACAACTGGTGGTTGTTCACTACTTGCTTGTATTTGTGGAAAAAAAAAAAATATATGTTAAGAACTTAGAGTGATTCTAACCTATACAAAACTGATATGAATTGTGTCCGAAAGTGTACAGTGTTGAGATATGAAATCATTGATTTAGAATGTTTCTGGTGATAAATTGGTAAGATTTACTAACGAAGACAAATCAACTTGCTTTAATAGAAAAAAAAATCTATATTTAGAAAATGAAGAATGTGCATGGACGATCAAACATACTCCAATTTGATGCAAAACAAGAAAGGGAAAAACGAATAAAAACGAACAGGCTTAAATTATATTAGCAGAGCCAACCAATCACACTCAATATCCAAAAAACTCACACTCTCGAAGCATCCTGACGAAAAAAAACTCACAATGAAGCTAAAAAAACACCAGTCCTAGATCAATTTGACAACTGATGCTTGATTTCGGAAAATACACACATTCCTCTTTAGTCTTTGGCTAAAGACCCTGTAAAACAGCCAAAACTGCATGGTTCCATAAAATCCTCACTTCTTTACACCTCTTGAACCGTCTAATGTCAATCAACAAAAAATTATCCAAAGCGCTAGATACACAACCAAGTTCCCAAATCTCTTTAAACAGACCAAAAGCATGTTTCACTAAAATCAAGCCATGAAACAGTGGAGAAATAACGAGCACATGTCTCACTACTAGCATGACACATCACACTCACATCTGGAGATAAAGCCTCATAAATCCTAATTTGTAATAGATTGTTGGTGTTAACTAGTGAGAATGGCTTTCCACACAAAAGCCCTAGTTGTAGAAGGGGCTTTAGCTTTCCATAGACTATTAACAAAAGGAAAAAGCGAGGACCATGTCAGATGGTGATGTAGGATAAGACGCAAGACCTTGAGAAGATCCTTGTTGGATACTACTTAATAAGAATTGGATCGAGGATTGTTGGTTTTAGTTAGTAGTCTAACTAATTTATAATGTGTTTAGTTTAATTAAGATAGTATTATGTGTATTTGGGGGCTTGTTTATTGTATATGTGACTTTTGTTTATTCTAGGGGTATGTTTGTAATGTAATGTAGTTTTAGGGGTTTATATGTAATTTCATGTGAAGAAGCTTTCTTATTAATAGTGTGTGAAAGCCATGTTGTAAGCAGTTGATGTTGAATTTGAATTGAGTTGTGAACATGAGTTCCTTTATTATCTCCTCTCTCCTCCCTTCCCCTTCTTTCCTCTCTTCTATTTCTTCTAGTCTCTCCCATGGCTATAGAACCTTGATGCTGCTCCTGCATCAGATGGATATGGAAATAGTAGAGAAAACTCTGGAAGCATCCAGAGCCCAATAAATTCTAAATTTCTAATGCCCCACCTATAGCAATAGTAAAAGAATCCAACAAGATATAAAAGAAGAAAATTCCACCACTTCCCTATTGTTAAAATTTCTACAAAAGAAAAGGTCCCAAAAATAGTATCATCAATTGGAAATCAAATGAGGAGATTTGGTGCATGATTTCAAAAGTATTTGGAGGTGGGATGGGATTATGGACTTTGATTGGAGCCAAGAGAATAGATTGACCATAGAGGGCTTTGATTGGAGCCCTATTGGGCAGATCTCGCTCTTTGGTTGGAGAAACCCTTCTACTTAGCAGTGGTGTCAGGGCCGTGTTTGAGATGGATAGTTATAAGGCTCTAGGCCCAATTACTATCTTTCAGGAAGCTGGAAGGTGATTTGGGAGGATATTATGGAGTTTTTTCATGAGTTTCATTGGAATAGGGTGGTGGAAAGAGTGCCTTTGTTGCCTTGTTCCTAAGCAGGAGCAGTCCAAGAAAGTGAGAGATTTTAGGCTGATCAGCTTGGCTACTAGCCTCATGAAATTTTGGTTAAGGTTTTGTCCAATAGGCTTAGGGAGGTCTTTGGGGGTACTGTTTCCGTGGAACAGTTTGCATCTATCAAGGATAGACAGGTTTTAGATGCTGTTTTGGTTGCTAATGAAGTGGTGGAGAACGCAAATAGGAGGGGAAGGAGGGAAAGTTGGATTTCAGAAAAGCCTATGACACAGTGAGTTGAGATTTTTTGGATCAGGTGATGGCTAGGAAGGGGTTTGGAGGGGGTGGTTTGAAGGAGATGGATTAAAGGGTGCTTATTTTCAGTGACTATGTGATGCACCACAAGAAGCAAGACCTTAGAAGATCTTTGTTGGAGAATAATTAAGAAGAATTGGGTCTAGGGATTGTTCGATCTAGTTAATTGTGTGCTTAGTGTAATTAGTATAGGATTATCTGTAGGGCCTGTTTGTAATATTTGTTATTTTAGAGTTTTTTTGTAATTTAATGTAGTTTTAGGAGTATATGTGTGCTTTCATGTACTAGAGAGGCTTTCTTATAAAGTGTATGAAAGCCATGTTGAAGTTGGTTGTTGAATTTGAATTTGAAGTAAACATGTGATTTCCCCCTTGTATCTTCTCTCTCCTCCCTTCACCTTCCTTCCTTTCTTCAATTTCTTCTATTTTCTCCCTATGGTTGCAATCCTTGATGCTGCCCCTGCATCATTTGGTGTCAGAGCCCAAAATGGATCTCCATTCTTCCATTTCAATTCCCCCATCTTCCCGTTTCATTTTGCTTCTTCCTCTCTTCTTCTCTTCTTCTCTCTCTGTTCTGTAACTTCTCCCTCCCTCCCTGGGGTGCTTCTGATCTGATTCTACTCTATGTTCTACCCTGTTGCTTCTTCTCTTCTTTTTTTTTTTTTTTTATTCCCTTTCCTTCTCTCTGTTTCTCTCCCTCAATTCTGTCTGTCTCCCTCTTCGTTACTCTAAATCCCAGTCCTAGATTTCATCCATTTCAACCATCTTCTTTGCCTTGAAATTCAGTGGGGAAAAAAAAAACTAGAAACAGTTGTGAACTTTTCCAAAAATTCAAATCGTGTCCCATTTTTCTGGACACCCCTTCCCTCGAATTTGTTCTTGAGATCTCCCATGCCATAAAAAACAGAACCCCCAGAAACCTTAGCCCCTAAAATTTCATCACCTTCCATCCACTGGTGAAGCCCTACGCGCCAGCTGAACCACTGCTCCTGCTTTTTCTCACCACACCACCACCTTAGTGCAATCTCCATCTCTGATCTCCCTTAGCTCCAAGCACCCCCCTGAGGCGGGTCCTACAACTTGCAAGCTTGTGAGAATTTGGGTTTTCCTCTAATATTTTTATCTATAACATGATATCTTGGTTTTGGACATTATATTTTTCAAGCGAGATATTTTGATATAAAATGCTAGAATTGAAGGACTAGAGTACCATCAGCATTTTGGAGCACGGATTTGTCACTGGCAGCAAAAAAAATCATTTTTGTTTTGAGTTTTCTTTGTGAATTTGTTTAATTTTTGCATGGACTCTTGACTACATGTGAACTAAAGAAAATTCTTGAAAATTGGGAATTAGATTTGTGGTTTGCAAGAATAAATTGAGCAACTTGTTTGACGATATATAATTGGAACACAATGACAAATTGTTGGGAAAAGGAACATCATTTATCATAACTTGGTCACAGTTTCAAGATTTTTCACACCTTTCTCAAGCGTGGAGGGAATGTATGCAAAATCATCATTAATGAAAGATTTCCTATGTATGTGGATTCCATAAATGGGGTCACTCATATGCAACTTCATTTGGAACCTCAACCAGAGCCTCATGAGATATCTAAACCAAGCCTTAGTCCCACTAAGTGGGGTCGGCTATATGAATCATTTTCCGCCAATTTATGCGATCATGGACCATTTCTTTTGATAGATTCAAGGATATTAAATCCTTACTCACTATCTCCTCCCAAGTTATTTTAGGTCTACCCCTACCCCTTCTACTACCCTCCACAGTAACTAAGTCACTCTTCCTTACTGGTGCACTATGTGGCCTACGTTGCAAGTGTCCATACCATTTAAGTCGTCCCTCCTTTATCTTATCTTCTATAGGAGTTACACCTAACTTACCACGAATATGTTCATTCCTTAATTTATCTTTCAATGTTATACCACTCATCCATCTAAGCATTCTCATCTCGGCAACTTTTACTTTTTGGATATTATGTTTCTTTGTCGCCCAACATTCCAATCCATATAGCATAGTTGGTCTTATAACTGTCCTATAAAACTTCCATTTCAATAAAAGGGTATTCTACGATCACATAGCACACTTGAAGCACTTCTCCATTTTACCCAACCTACTTTAACTCTATGCATTACATCATCTTCAATTTCTCCGTCAGCTTGCATAATAGATCCAAGGTATCGAAATCTACAAGTGCTATTTATTTCTTCATCATCAACTTTAACTTTGCCTCCAATATTCCTCCTTTCATTACTAAAATTACATTTCATATATTCTGTTTTATTTTTACTTATCCTAAAGCCTTTAGATTCCAAAGCTTCTCTCCATAATTTTAACTCAGCCTCTACTCCGTCCCTAGTTTTGTCAATTAATACAATATCATCTGCAAACAACATACACCATGGAACCTCCTTTTGAATACTCTTAGTCAATTGGTCCATCACTAAAGCAAAAAGATAAGGACTCAAAGTAGATCTTGATGTACACCTATGGTAATTAGAAATTTTCTAGTTTCTCCATCTATAGTCCTTACACTAGTCATTACTCCATCGTACATATCCTTAATGACATCGGTATACCTACAACATACACCCTTTTTTTTCTAAAACCCACCATAGAACTTCCCTAGGTACCCTATCATATGTTTTCTTAAGGTCAATAAATATCATATGCAAGTCCCTCTTCTTTTCCTTAAACTTTTCCATTAATCTTCTTAAAAGATAAATAGCTTCTGTGGTAGATCTCCCATAGTTTCATCGTATGGCTCATAAGTTTAATTCCATGATAGTTATTACAATTTTGAATATCTCCTTTATTTTTGCATATAGGTATTAAAGTGCTTTTCCTCCATTCATTTGATATTTTTTTTAGTTTTTACAATTGTATTAAATAAATTAGTTAACCATATAATTCCGTTATCACCCAAGCATTTCCAAACTTCAATTGGGATGTTATCTGGTCCCATAGCTTTCCCATTTTTCATCTTTTTTAGTGCTAGCTTAACTTCGTTAACTCTAATTTTGTGAATAAATATTATATTTTTAGTCTTTTCCTCATTTGACAATTCTAAGTTTAAGCCTTCTATTTGGTTTTCATTAAACAACTTACTAAAGTAACTTCGCTATCTTTCTTTAATATCTTCATCCTTAACCAAGACAATATCGTCCTCACTTTTTATACATTTTACATTTCCTAAGTCCTTGCTCTTCCTTTTTCTAGCTTTAGCAAGTTTGAATATATCTATTTCCCCTTCTTTTGTACCTAATCTATCATACAAACTATTAAATGATTTATATTTAGCTTCACTAACGGTCCTTTTTGCATCTTTTCTTGCCTCCTTATATTTTTGAAAGTTATCTTTGTTTCTATATTTTTGCCTCGTTTTAGACCAAATTCTTTTTGTCTTTATGATTTTTTGTACATCTTTATCCCACCACCAACTCTCTTTGCTATTTGGGAATCTTCCTCTTGATTCACCTATAATCTCTTTTGCTATCTTAATAATAGAGTTAGCTAATCTATTCCAAAGAGTATTTGTATCTATCCCATCCTTTATGGTCCAATCCCCATCTTTGATAATTTTATCTTTAAATTTTATTATATTTTCTCCTTTTAGGTTCTACCATCTAGTTCTCCTACACTGGTTTATTTTATCCTTTTTCTTTCATTTTTTAATACATATATCTAACAATAAGATTCTATGTTGTGTGGTTAGACTTTCACCTGGAATAACTTTACATTTCTTGCATGATAAACGATCTACCCTCCTAGTTTAAAAAAAATCTATTTGACTTCTATTTTGTCCACTTTTAAAGGTTATAAAGTGTTCTTCTCTCTTCTTAAAGTATTCATTATACTAAAATCATATGACATAACAAAGTCTAAGATCATCTCCCCAGACTCATTTTTGTCTCCATATCCATATCCTTTATGTATCCTCTCATAATTTTTATTATCTCTTCCAATGTGTCCATTCAGATCTCTTCCTATAAATATTTTCTTAGTCCCTGGTATCCCTTGTATAATACTATCCATATCTTCCCAAAATTGTCTCTTAAGATTTTTTGCTAAGCCAACTTGAGGAGTATAAGCACTAATGATATTTATTATTTGTTGTCCTATTACCATCTTGATTTTTATAATTCTATCCCTTACTCTAGTTACATCCACAACGCTATCTTTTAAGTTTTTGTCTATAATAATGCCTACTCCATTCTTATGTTTTTCTTTTCTAGTGTACCAAAATTTAAATCTTGATTTATCTATTTCTCTAGCTTTCTCCCCCACCCACTTAGTTTCTTGAAGGCAAATTATATTAATTCTTCTTCTAATCATTGTATCCACAATTTCCATGCTTTTACCTGTAAGTGTCCCTATATTCCAAGTTGCTAGTCTAATCCTAGTTTCCTGATACTCTATTTTACATGTTTGTGAAATATTTTTGGTTCCTATCCAAATGATGGGATGTTTTGCTAATGTTTGGTGTGATATCATACCCATGAAAATATTGGCCATGTACTCCTTGGTTAGATGATTTGTGTGTGACTTAAGAACATGAGAACACATATGTTTTCCACTGCAGTAGGAAGAAAATCATTTTGAAGCCTGCTCTTCAAGCCAACTAGGACAAAGAATCTGATCTTATTGATTATTTCGAAGTTACTCAACTTGAAGACACTACAAGCAAAGACATCAAAAGTCTTTCAAACATTCCTGTTGTAGATTTTGTCATGCTGATGAGTTCATTGATGCCAATTCTCAATTCAATTCTATGATGCTGTCAATGGAGCGTGGTTTCTTGTATCACTCAAGCACCAACTTTCAAAGAGTGCAAGTTTGCTTCCCATTTTTGATCCTCCAACATTTCAAAATTTGAGGTCAAATTTTTTCTATTTGGGGGAGATTTGATGTGGGACAAGAAGCAAGACCTTGGGAAGATCCTTGTTAGAGAATAATTAAGAAGAATCAGGTCAAAGGGTTGTTAGGTTTAGTTTAATTGTCTGTTTAGTTTAACTAGTATAGGATTATGTGTATTTTGGGGGCTTTTTTGTAATATTAGTATTTTTTAGGGTTTGTTTGTAATTTAATGTAGTTTTAAGGGTATATGTGTGATTTCATGTATTAGAGGCTTTCTTATGAATAATGTGTGAAAGACATGTAGAAGTTGGTTGTTGAATTTGAATTTGAAGTGAACTTTTGATTTCCCCACTGTATCTCCTCTCTCCCCTCCTCCCTTCCTTTCTTCAATTTCTTCTACTTTCTCCCTATGGCTGCAGATCCTTGATGCTGCCCCTGCATCACTAGGTGTGTTTTTTTTATGAATGGTTAACTGAGGAAGTGAGATAGAGCTTTGCGAGGGTTGAGACAAGGGGTTCCCGTATCCCCTTTTCTTCTCATTCTTGTTGTTGATGTGTTGAGTTGTATGTTGAAACATGCTCGGAGCTCTGATGTGATTCAGGGTCTTAATGTTGGGAGGGAAGACGTTGTGGTTTCTCGTCTTCAATTTGTTGAAGATACCATTCTCTTTCTTGAGGATAATGTTACAAAATTCCAAAGGTTTTAACCATAGTATTTTTTAGGAAGTTTTGGGATTAAAGGTTAACATGTCTAAGGAATCGTTTGGAACCATTTATGTAGAAGTGCTTCAGAAAAAAAGTGCTGAATTTAATAAGTGCTGAACTAGAAAAGTGTTGAAAGTTGTAAGTGGTGATTGGTTGTGTTTGAAATAAGTGGTATTTGAATACTTACTTTTATTATAATGTACTATATGATTATTTTTAAACATTTTAAATTACAAATACTAATATTTTTTAGTTGAAAATTTCATTAATAATTATTTTAATTATTTATAATTAAAATATAGATATTTTCTATTATAAAAATAATCTAAGATTATTATTTTAACTAATAATAATATACTATCATATTAAATTATGATAACAACAATATTATTAATTAAATTTAAATTTAAATTTATTTAATATTAGTATAAGTTAATAAATAGTTTTTTTCTATCCAAAATTGAATTATAATAACCAATATCTATTTTATATATTTTTAAATAACAATATAAATGATAATTATATTAAATTTTTAATTGAAATTTAAATATTTTCTAATAAGTAAAATAATATAATATTATTTATTAATTAACAATAATCTTGTTATTAATGTATATTTATAACATATGATTACCACATTAATTTATGTTTAAAATCGTATTAATAAATGAATTAAAATATGATTCTTTTTATTCATTCCTAAATTTAATTATATTTTATTAATAGTTAATAGGTTATAATGCATACTAAAATAATATATAGTTAATTTTAACTAGCAATTTAATTAATAATTATTTTAAATATTATTCTTAATTAATATTTTAAATTTTTTCTTAAGTAAAAATAATATAATATTATTTTTTGATTAACAGTGATCTTGTTCTTAGTTTATATTTATAACATATGATTATCATATTAATTTATGTTAAAATATTATTATATGTTAAATTATTATTTTTAATTTTTACTACTAATTTAAGTTAATAGATGGTTTTTCTTCTTCATTCCTGAATTAAAGTCTGTTTGATTAATAATTAATATGTTATAGTACATAATAAAATAATATATCATTATCTTCTAATGTACTTTTAAAATTATAAAATAGCCATTAAATTTTCTTATATTTACAAAATTTACCCACCTATGGACATTACCACTTATAAGCGGCCAAAAAGCAATCTTAGGTTGCTTCTCAAAATTCATTTACATAGTTCTAAAAAAGGTGGGTTTGGAGAAAACACTTTTTGCATTAAAAAGTGTACAAGCCAAATGCTACTTTTTAAAATAAAAAATAAAAAATATAAGTGCCTATTTTAAGTGATAAGTGCTATAAGCTTTTTCTTAAGTGCTCCCAAATAAGGGCTAAAAGTGGGGTTGTGGGTTTGAACATCAAAAGGGGTTTTGCAATGAGGTTTTCACCACTTTAGCTAATTGTACTACTTTAGAGTTGCCTCGTATCTTTTTGGGTCTTCCTTTAGGTGGTAATCCTAACTCTTTAGAGAGTGGAGAGCAAACTGGAAAGTTTGAAGAGAGCGTATTTATCTCTAAAAGATCACATTACTTTAATTATTGATTTTCTTCTAAAATTCTGGAGGGGTTAGAGATTTCTTCTTGGGTATAGGGAAGAGAGGAGAGATCATCTTGTTAGTTGGGAGGAGGTTACAAGACTTAAGTTTGAAGGGGGGTTGGGCCTAGGAAATTTGGTGCCTAAAAATATCTTGCCAGCTGGAAAGCAGTTTTGGAGGTTCTCCTCGAAGTTTCCTTGTGGTATATGGTTATTAAAAGCAAATATGGATTGAATCATATTGGAATGGATACTAAAGAGAATGGCAATGTTTCTCACACAAGCCCTTGAAAATTTATTTCTCTAGTTGCTCACTTCTTTTACCCTTTTACCCATTTTTGTGTTGGGAATGGGAATCTTATTTAGCTCTCTGAGGATGTTTGGGTTGGTGAGGTTTCACTGGAGTCTTTGGGCCCTTGCCTCTTTAGACTGTCTACCATACATAGATGCACCAATTAATGGCTTTTATTCTTTTGAGGAGGGTTCTCTTTCTTGGGATTTTCATTTTTTTTAGGAATCTCTATGTGAGAGAGTTGATGACTTAATTGTTTTGTTGAGAATGTTGGAATCATATATTTAAAGTTGATGCGTAACAGCCATATTGGTGGCTTCTGAGACCATTATAAGGCGATATCTCGAAGGTCCTTTAATTCATAGTTGTACCGTTACGGGCCATTTTAGTGCATTGCAATGAATGGCTAAGCCAGGTTTTTAAGTCATTTTTTATTTTTATTTTTGCAATTTTCCCTCTCTTTTCCTTTTATTGAAGCATAGAAACTCAATTTAGTTGGTTTATAGCTAGTAATTTTTTTTGTTAAAAAAAGTTATTTTTGGGTTTATTTTCTATTTTGTGTTTTTCTTTCATCTAGTTTGGAGTCAAAAATACATTCTAGTGCTATGCACTTTTGTTCTTGTTTAACATATGAACTTTTTATATTTTTTTTTCTTTCTTGGGTAACAAAAATTCTATTAAAAACTAAAAGAGTACAAAATATGACTCTATATTTTATATTTCTTTTTATTTGTATTTTCTTAGCTTAAATTTCAATTATAATCAATAAAAAAGTAGTGAAAATTAGCCATTGTGCTCATCTTCATGTTCCAATAGCTACTAAAGAAATCAAGATGACATCCAATACTTGTAGTATATGCTATATTTAAATTGATTAAAATTTACTAAAATCATTTGAGGCTTTAGTATATAGGATTCTGGGATCAAGCATGTGAATCTATATGTTTTAAAAAAGTTTGCTAGTGCTAGTGCAAAGAATGAATTCATGGTTGCAGTGTCCATTACCTGTTATGTAACGTCCATTACTGCTGCAACCCTTACGCTACAGCTGCTATTGTCACGTGGACTGTTACCATTATTTAAATCGTGGTTGGAATCATTTGTACCTCAAACAAGGAGTGACTTGAGGATTTAGTCTCGGATTCTTCTAGCTCTTTCTCCACAAAATCCTTTCTTTCCCAACAGTTGAAATTTCTGAACCTTATTTTCCCCTAACCCATTTTATTTGGAAGGCTAAGGTTCTTATGAAAATCAAGATTTTATGTTGACTGTGGCTCGTAATAGGCTTAATACCAATGATTTGTTTCAGGTGACAAGGCCTTCAAGGCTATCAGTCCTGATATTTGTGTTGACGTGTTTGGAGACAAATGAAACGAGTGACCACTTGTTTCTTAATCTATTTTTGATTTTTGAGGAAAATTTGGTGATGCGGTGGACTGTTGAAGCTTTTCTTGATGGTGCAATACAAGAGTTTTAAGAGGAATAAGAAAAGAATAGGCCTTTGGAAATGTTTGGCTTTTCTCTGTTTTGGATGGTGTGGATTTAAAGGAACACAAGGATTTTTAAACGTGAAACGAGTCCCTTGCCTATTCTTTGGGATAGAGTTATTTTTTGGCTTCTTTTTGAGCTCAT
The DNA here is from genome assembly GCF_029873635.1 of Malania oleifera. Lineage (NCBI taxonomy): Eukaryota > Viridiplantae > Streptophyta > Magnoliopsida > Santalales > Ximeniaceae > Malania > Malania oleifera. The sequence continues at coordinate 13,125,666 of NC_080426.1, forward strand.
TCTTTGTGTTTTTCAAGGAATTTTGTTATTAGATATCTAGTGGGTTTGGAAAAGTGACAGTCATGAAATTGTTCCTTTTTTTTTTTTTAAATTTGTTTTTTATTTTTATAAGGATTACTTATCCTTCACCCTTTGTAGTTTCCTCTTCTTTCTCTTAACGAATTTCATTTTTGAGTAGGAAAAGCAAGGGGCTAGCATTGTTCTCCCAGCCAATGATCTTCCCAAACAATGAGCTCTACAACCATTCCCCACTTTAAACTTGGTACAAGGAGAAAAAGAAAATGGTTAATAGCTGTGAAATGAATTGCCATGGGTTTTTCACATGTCACCCTCACTCTAATATTAGCATCCTCCACCCATTCCTTTGCAAGGAGAATTTACTCTTAGCCTCCAATTGGGAGCACTTAAAAAAACTGCTTATAACACTTATCACTTAAAATAAGCGCTTTTACAAAAAAGTGGTGTTTGGCTTGTACTATAACAAGTACTTATTGGGAAAAGTGCTTTTTTTGAGAACTTTTTAAGTGAATTTTAAAAAGCAATGAAAGATAGCTTTTTGGTTACTTTTAAGTGACACTGTTCATAGGTGGGGTCAGTTTTGTAAATATAAGAAATTTTAGTGGTTATTTTGTAACTTAAAAAATATATTGGAAGATAATCATATGTTATTTTATTATGTATTATTATAAAATATTAATAATTGATGAAACATAACTCAATTATGGAATGAAGAAGAAGAACCATATATTAGTTTAAATTAATATTCAAAAATTAAAAATGTCAATTTAATTAAAAAATATTATTTTAACATAAATTAATGTGATAATCATATGTTATAAACATACATTAAGAACAAGATTGTTGTTCATTAAAAAAAACAATATTATATTTTATTTACTTAATAAAATATTTAAATATTAATTAAAAATGTAAAATAGAATAATTATTAATTAAATTATTAATTAAAAATATTCTATTTTTAATTTGAAATATATTAGAAAATAATCATATATTATTTTCTTGTGTATTATAACATATTAATTATTAATGAAATATAATTCAATTTTGGAATGAATAAAAAGGACCATCTATAAACTTAAATTAACATTAAATAAATTTTAAATTTTAGTTTAATTATTAATACTGTTTTTAACATAAATTAATGTGATAATTATATGTTATAAATATACATTAATAATTAGATTATTGTTAAGTAAAAAATAATATATATTTTTAATTAATAAAAAAATATTTAAATGGCACAACAACAAGCCTTAAGCCCCACTAGGTAGGGTCGGCTACATGAATCCTTTTCCACCAATTCACCCGATCAAGAGTATTTTTCTCTACTAGATGAAGGGCTATTAAATCCTTCCTTACTACCTTATTTCAAGTTATTTTAGGCCTACCTCTACCCCTATCTTTTTTCATTCCAAAAACAATAACTTACTCGTCATCATAGGTGCTCTACTGGGCTTGTGTTTCAAATGCTCAAACCATCTAATGAACCCCTCCTTTATCTTGTCTTTGACCAATGCTATGCATAAATTATTGCGTATATTTTTGTTCCTTAGTTTATCTTTAAATATTATAGTTTATCTTTTAATATTATACCACTCATCCACCTTAACATTCACATTTTGACAACTTTTACTTTTTGTATGTGGTTTTTTAGTTGCTCAACATTCTTAAGTACTACAACACTAAAACAGCCACACCATGCTCTTGGAGATTTTTTTAATCCGTGCAATGACTTCTTGAGCCGACATATTAAGCCTGACTCCCCTTGAGCAACAAAGCTAGGGCGTTGCTCCATATACACCTCCTTATGAAGATCACCATTTAGGAAAGCATTCTTCACATCTAACTGACGTAGAGGCCAATGAGTCAATGACAAGTGGTGGCTAAAGAAATGAACAAACGTACTGAGCCAAGTTTAGCAACCGGGGAGAATGTTTCTGAATAATCCAAACCATACACCTAAGTATACCCCTTAGCAACAAGGCAGGCTGCCTTTAGATGAGCCATAGAACCATCAGGATTGACTTTCACATTGTACACCTAGTGACAACCAACCACAGACTTATCAAGAGGAAGAGGTATCAAGTCCCAAGTATCATTATCATGTAGTGCATGCATCTCTTCAGCCATTGCCGTCCTCCACCCAGAATAGCATAGGGCTATAGAAATAGATCTTGGAAGAGCAACAGAAGACAGAGTACTAACAAAATAGCAATAAGAGGGTGACAAGAAATCATAAAAAACAAAATTAGAGATCGGATGTTGGGTACAAGTGCATTTACCTTTTCAAATAGCAATTGGAGGATCAACATCATGAGAAATAAGATCATCCGACGAGGGAACTAGAGGCACAGTAGTAGAAGCTTGAGGAGGCACTCCCCCCTTGAGTCGCCGTGTGTATACTTGCAAATTAAGATGATTGAAGCGACGAGAAGGACTTAAATTGGATGAAGATGTAGTAGGATTGGGCGCAGATACTAGGTTTGGATCTAGAAGGCAAAGCAGTGGAAGGGACTCTTCATGGTCAACAGTTTTCAAGAAATCAGAGTAGTATGGTGTAGACTCAAAAAAGGTGACATCAGCAAAGACAAAGAATTGATGTAAAGTAGGACTATAACATTGATATCCATTTTGAGTATAGGAATAACCCAGAAAAATACATTTGATAGCACAAGAATTCAACTTATCAATTCTTGGAGATAACTGATGGACAAAGGACACACAACCAAATATACAAGGAGGAAGGGAGAACAAAGGAGTCTTAGGAAAGATAACTGAATATGGGATTTTACCACCAAGGGTGGAGGATGGCATTTTATTGGTGAGGGAGCAAGCTATGAGCACACTCCAAAAAGACTTTGGGGACATTCATTTGATACAATAAGGTATGAGTGACTTCAAGAATATGCCTGTTTTTCTACTTTGCAACTCCATTTTGTTGTGTAGCGTGGGCACAAGAGGATTGATGGATCATACCAAAGTTAGTCATATAAGTAGTGAATTGGGTACTGAAGTACTCCCTAGCATTATCACTACGAAGTATGACTGGCATATCAAATTGAGTCTTTATTTGGGAACGAAAAGCACAAAAGATATCAAACAACTTGAAACGATCTTTCATTATACATGGTTTTAAATAACGGCCGTTACGTAGCGTAACGGCCGATACGTAACGGAAATCAGAGGGCCCGAAACCGATACGGGCCGATATCGCGGTTCGGAAAAAATTCACGGCCGTAACGGCCGTTACGGAGGCGTAACGGCACGTAACGGCCGATACTCCAACGTTACATGTCGTAACGTCCGTTACGGACCGTTACATGGCCGACAGGTAGCATATTCGCTGACGGGCAGCAGGCAGCAACGCTGCTTTCCCCCTCTCCCCAGTCCCCACACCCATCTGCCATTCAAAGGCTAAAAAGGAAAGTTACAAACTGACCTTGAAAATTTGTTGGCCTTCGGCAATAAGAAGGCTTCGAGGCTACCGAGCAGATCTACTCAGAATTGCAGACTTGCAGTTCCAGGCTTCCAGTTCCAGCAACTTGGCAAGTCACCGGCGACGGAAAAAGGTCTGCAGCAGCTCCGCCAGTCATCGCAGTCGGCACCTTCCTCCGCCAGTCGTCGCAGTCGCACCAGCCAGCCTCTCGATTTCAGCTTCGGAGACTCGGAGCTTGGAGTCATCTCTGGCTCGCTGCTTTTGCTTCGCTCCTTCGACTGTTCGAGGCTCCTCTGAGTTCCCTCGAATCCCTCCTCTCTCTCGGTCTGACTCGACTACAGGCCTCAGCGTATGAGACACTCTAACACCCACAGCACTTTTCATTATGTTTTTTTTGTTTTTTAAATTATATTTTGTTGCACCACAGGCCACAGCCCTTTTCATTCCTTTCATTCTGTTTATTTTTTAAAATTATATTTTGTTGTAAAATAGGTTTGTTAAATTGAATTAAAAAAAAAGTAATTTAATAGAGTAAAAAATTAGAAATCATTAATAATTATGTAAAATAAAATTTTCTTAATTTATAAATATTTTAATTGTATTATATTTTTTAAAAGATAATTATGAAAATTAATTCCATGACATAGCAAGCAATTATTAATATTATATAATTAATATTTTTTAAGGTTAGTAAATAATTAATATTTACCAATAATAATTGAAGCCTTTTTTATAATAATATTTGAATATCAATAATCCACTACTGCATTCACCATCTAAACAAAGCATTAAAATAATGTATGTACACAAGACATCCATGTGATGGCATTTTATATTATCTAGGCTTAATTGAGCTCTATTTTTCACCATTCTTAAAGAATTCCAAGGAATACTCTGCACAATTATTATAATATTTAGTCTTAGGATTTGCCAAACTTATAGAAATAAAATTAATTCATGGCACCAATTGGCTAACATACTATTTATGTCAGCTGGATAAAGTGGTCATTTTGATAAAGAAGATATCATATTCACTCCCATCTATTGAAAAAATATTAAATAATATTCATATTATAAAAGAAAAAAAAATTAAATAACATCTGTCACCCATTTTATGTTACATGTGTATCTACTTGCCATTTCTTGAGTAGGTTGACCCTGTTTATTAATATTTTTTAAGTTTTAAAACATTATTTTGACCTTAAATTTAAAATTAGGTAAAATAAATGTTTACATCTATTTTTTGTTTTTAGTTATCAAATAAAGTAAAAATTAATAACTTAATAAAAAAAAATTAATCTAATAGTTAATACATTAATAAATTTGATTTTTACTAATTACTACTAGAATTTGTAGAAAATTTTAATTTTAATCCATATACTGAGAAAATGTTTAAAAAATTAAATAGTCAATTTGTAATGTATGGATCTCTATTTGTGATGCTATGATGTATATGAAAATAGAGTAAAAATCTTTTTCACCTGTTAATTTCTTATAGTTATAAATGAAAATAAAATCAAGCTATAAAAAATAATGAAAATATCTTTTTAAAGATAAAGGAATATATTTTTTTTGTAATAAAATATCTAATATTTTATAATTTTGTTTATTTAAATATAAAAATAATAAACATTACTTATTATTTTTAATCAAATATTATACTTATTTTTACGTAATAAGTATTTAAAATTAGGACTATTTAGTACTTATTATTTAATATTTACTAAATTACTAATTATATTATTCCTGTCATTGTAGGAAGGTTGTAAGTTGTAACTTTGTATTTTCTTTATATTTTGTGTAGAGATCATCAAATTAAGTCTATCAATATGTCACGTGATAGAGGAAATGAAAACTTACCTAGTGAAGATATTGGATGGCATTTTGGTACTGCGGTAGACGGTAATAGACATGTTATTATGTGTAAATTATGTGGGAAGATAATCAAAGGGGGCATTACACGCTTGAAACAACACTTGGCACATAAAAAGGGTCAAGTAGCTGGATGCTCAAATGTGACCACACAAGTAAGAGAACAAATGATGAAACATCTACAACAGTATGCTGAGAAGAAAAGAGATAAACAAAAAAGGCAAGAAGAAGCAGAAGCCCAAATTAGAGGAGATTTTGAGAATTTGAGCGATGAAGAAGACTTGGAAGAAGAAAGTATGAGATTTGCTCGACAAGAAAGCATGCGATCACAACAACAATGGGAAGATAGACAAAGATTTCGAGCAAGAACAACTGGAAGGGGTAATATTTATGAAGAGGGAGGTGGCTCTGGTAGTGGTGCTACCAGTGGTTTCAATAGAGCAGGAGCTCGATCTTATAGTGGTCGAGAAGTTGGAGGTAGTGGACGACAATGGATCAATCCTGATGCCCCTGAAGCTAGACTAAAGGCAATGGATCCTATTTTAGAAAGAAGCAAGAGTGCGAAACAACCAAAACTCAACACAAAGTTACTGAAAGGTTTAAGAAGTAAATTAGGAAAAGCGGTTGGAAAATTCCTAATTTATAATCGGATTCCAGCGAATGTAGCTGACTCTCCATTTATGCAGCCTATGCTTGATATTGCTGCAGAGGTTGGAAAGGGGGTGAAGGGTCCATCACCCTATGAGATATCTGAAATTTATTTGGAGCAAGAGTATCAAGAAATGAAAAATTATATAGCTTCTTTTGCTGGAATTTGGAAGGAAAGAGGTGTAACACTTATGTGTGATGGTTGGTCAGGACCAACTAGAAAACACATTATAAACTTTTTAGTTTATTGTGATAGAGGCACCGTGTTTCATAAATCAGTTGATGCCTCTGATGTGCCAAGCAGAACAGCTGAATATTATTTCAGGTAATTTTCTAATTTTAATTGTATATACAAATAGTATTATGGACTTGCATGTTTTTAATTAAATAGTAGTAATTATTGAATATATAATTTCATTTCAGATTAATGGATGAGGTGGTTGAAGAAATTGGAGAGGAGAATGTTGTCCAAGTAGTGACTGATAATGAAGCTGCAATGAAGGCAGGAGGAAAATTATTAATGCAGAAGAGGCCCAATCTCTATTGGACAGCATGTGCAGCTCATTGCATAGACCTTATTCTTGAAGATATTGGTAAGAAAAGTAACGTGAAGAAGGTCTTAGAAGATGCAAGAACAATAACCTCATTTATTTACAACCACACATGGACAGTGAATTTCATGAAGAAATTCACAAATAATAGAGAGTTACTTCGCCCTGCCATCACTCGATTTGCCACAAATTTCATTGCTTTGGAGACTATTGTCAGGCATAAACAAGCACTAAGGGAAATGTTTACATCTGATGCTTGGAAAAACTCAAGGTTTGGAATGGCAAAATCAGGCCCAGCATATGATTCAAAGAAAATTATCTTAGGCAAAGAGTTTTGGCAAAAGGCCTCTGATATAATTAAAGTGCAAGAACCCTTGGTGAAAGTTCTTAAATTGGTTGATGGTGATGAAAAACCAACCATGGGCTTCATATACGAGGCAATTGATAGGGCGAAGTTGGCCATTCAAAAAGATTGCCGGTTTTACAAAGACTATTGGAAAATTATTGACAACCGGTGGAGTTTTCAGTTGCACCAAGATTTGCACGCTGCTGGTAAGTGTAAATCAAATACAATTTCTTATTATTTTAACTTTTAAATTATGCATAGTTGCATTAGAAAACTATTGATTAATATGTTTCTAAATTTAATTGTAGGGTATTTTTTGAACCCACAATTTCTTTATGGTGCCCCACCCTCTCCTGAAGTTGCTAGAGAAGTCATGGATGGAGTTAAAAAAGTGATAACCAAGTTGGTACCCGATATAGATACTCAAATTCGGGCTATTAATCAAGTAAGTATTTGTTCCATTAAATTGAATAATGAATTGTTCTAGTATTCTGTAATACTTTCAAGAATAATTATTAATACATCTAATTAATTAATTATATTTCACAATCATCATTTTTTAGTTGTTGCTATATCGAGATAGGCAGGAGACTTTTGGAACCCCGTTGGCTCAAAGGGCAGTGAAACAAACAAATCCTGGTAAATATGGCTATATAGCTAAATAATGGAAAATTACTCTATTTTCTCTCTTTGTGTTCAAATTTGACTTTTGAAATACGCTATACTAACATAAAACTCTTTTTAATTATTCATGCAGCTGAATGGTGGATTCATTATGGCTTGTGTGCTCCTGAGCTCCAAAGAATAGCAATTAGAGTTCTTAGCCAGACCACATCAGCTTCGAACTGTGAGCGTAATTGGAGCACCTTTAGCCTCATCCATACGAAAACAAGAAATAGATTAAAGTATATGAGACTACAAAAACTTGTTTTCGTACATTACAACATGAGGTTAAAGTTAAGACGTACAATGAGAAGAAGCCAACGAGAAATTGAAGAGGGTTTCAATCCTATCAATTTGGACTACATTTTCGAAGAAGATGATCCTTTAAGTCAATGGTTAGAGGAGAGAGAGACACCACTACTCGATGGTCAGGACAATTCAAATTGGTTAAATGAAGAGGTTGGTGGTACTACAGAAGGAGGTGATCAACCACCAATAAACGCGCATGATGATTCAGGTTCAAGCCCTGAACGTACACAAAGTGATGACAATCTTGGTTTGAGCCCACCAAGTGATGATGATGGTAATAGTGGTGCTGGAGCTGGGGTTGGGGGGGGTGGCAGTGGTGGTGGTGGAGGCGGCGGTGTAGAATATAATTATGGATATGATACAGGGACATCATTTGGAAGGGATATATATCCTTCTGATCCTTATGGATTACATGACATACCTGAAAATTATGACTTGGGTATTCCTCCAGGGAACCAATCTTCACAACCCAGGAGAAGGAGGAGTGCTCGTGGTGACCCTAGCGATTCTACTGAAGATTCATATGGTGTGGTTCGTAGTTTTGGCGACTTTGGTTTAGATGGTTCATCATCACAATCATTTGGATCTCATCCAGCATATCCACATTATGCATCTCGTGACTCACATTTTTATCCCAGTGGATTAGGAATCTCAGGATCTAGTGAGTCTTCTTCTACACACTACCCAGAGCCAGCCCCTGCCCCAACTTATAGACATTATTCAGGAGAATTTTCATCACCAGTACATTTTCAAGAGCAACAACAAAATGATGCAAACTTGGGTTCATTCAACTATGTATTTCCACAAGGATGGGGAGATAATTTCCCATCCCAATCTCAAGATACAGATGCAAATTATGAAGACCCTCCACGTCATTCTTTTTGGTGGTGACATGTGTTATATTATAAATTTGTAATATTGTATTCATGTATTTTCAATTATTTATTGATATTTGATATTAATCACTTTTTAAATTCATGTATGTGTAATGTGTATATTGAGTATTAAGTCTGTTGAGTATTGATTCATTTTTAGTAACTTTATGACTTAAATTAATTGATTCTTACATTTCTACATCTTTTTACTCATTAAAGTAATGTAAACTATAAAAAAATATGCTTTTTTTTGTAAACAGCGCACTAAAATTAATATAAAAATCATAATGCCTATTAAAAAGCATTTGTAGGTTGAATGAAAGCCTTCAAAATTCATTAAAAATCATGTATTAATGGATTTCATGCTTATTTTTTAATTTTCGCATGGTTGTGCATGCGTGAAAAAAATTCACGACCGTTACGCCCGCTTCCCGTTACGTAACACCCGCGTCTCCCGCGACCCGCGACACCCGCGACCGTTTCGCGACGTTACCCGCGACCGCGATTTCGAACCATGGATTCATTAAATATAACCAAGTCATCCTAGAGTAGCCTCAACAAATGTAAAAAGTACCGAAACCTAACTTTGATGTCACATGATTAGGACCCCAAATATTAGAATGGACAAGCATGAAAGGACTAAACACCCGTTTGTCGACCCAAGGAGCAAAGGGAACACGATGGTGCTTGCCTAATTGATAGGACCCTCACTAAAGATTAGACACAAAACTCAATTTAGGAACTAGTTGTTTCAACTTGTCCAAGATCGGATGACCAAGGCGACAATGGATTTGAAGTGGTGCAGTTGCGACTGTGCATGTGATGGGTGGAGAAGGCGACTCAAATTAGTAAAGTCCACGAGCCTTATGTCCTGTGCCAATTGTCTTTCTCCCCTTCAAATCCTAAATAACCACAAAATCAAGAAGGAATGTAACAGAACAATTTAGTGACTTTGTAAGTTTACTAACTGACATAAGATTGAAAGGAGATTTAGGAATGTAATAAGGCAGAACATAGAGAGATAGAAAGAGTAGGATTTACTGTTACTATCCCCTTAATAGCAATGGTGGACCCATCAATAAGGGTAACTTGAGGGAAATTTTTAGGATATTGGACATCCAAAAAGAAGTTGGTTGCACTTGTTATATGGTCAGTGGCAGCAGAATCGATAATCCAAGAACTAGTAGGAATGATACCAGATGACATGCAAACTGTAGGATTACCTTTATGGGCAAAACAAGCAATGTGATAAGATGCTCATTGAGACAATTGATGTTGTAGAAACCTTGAATACTCCTTCTGTGATATAGTCATAGTACGTGGTTCACTTAAACAAGTGACTAACAAAGGAATCATACTTTTGGGTTTTGAAAATGCCATCCTAACATTCACAAACTCAGATCAGTGATCATAAGAAACTCACACACATCAGCACTGGAACAATTGGAGAGGTGAACCACTGAAACTACCATAAACAAATCACCAACAACCTCAGATGCAGCCCCAAGAAAGCAACGCTGCCACAGCCTCACACCAAAATAATAATAATAATAATCTTTTGAGCACTGTCACTGCCCCAAAAATGTCACCATTGACCGTTACTAACACTGAACAACAACTAATGAATTACCATGAGCGCATTGTCACAACAAAGTTTGGATCTTGGAGCAAAAACACATGCCCAACAGCTTGATATTATGTTATATGGAAGGGATTAGAATGGTGTATAAAAAAAAAAAGCACAGCAAATCCCACTGTTTCAGACCCAATAAATTCAATAAAAATTGGTAAACAGCTTCACGAAGCATCAAACAACCATTCCTTGGGTGCCGCATTGCCATGGACGAGGTGAACAACTCACTGACAGAGATAGCACTGCCACAGCCTCACAACTGAACATATGAATGCTGCCACAGCTCCAAAAAACTCACAAAGAAGCCTTCACAAGCCTTGAACAGACATTAATGGAATGCCGCGAGTGCATAGTCGGAAAAGTTGAATTTTTGAGCAAAAAACTGACTTAACAGCTTGATAATATCGTCTAGATGAGGAATCAGAGCATGGCATTGGGGGGGGGGGGGGGGAAGGTGGCCTGAAATTCGCTCATGCGCTGGCACTTTGGGTCGGCCCTGCCAGCATTTGGCCAGCGCGTGGGTGGCCCTCAGGTGATGGGGTTTTGTGGGGTGAGTCTTCGGAGGGGTCTGTTTATGGGTGTATGGTTGGTTTTGTGAAACAATATGTGGAGGTGAAACTAGGAAGGACAGTCGCGGGAATGGTGTTTTCCGGCGACAGATGAGGAGAGTAGGGTTTAGTTTGGATCACGCTTTGATACCATGTTGAGTTATTGGATAAAATGGAATACCTAAACTCAATGATAGGTCTTACCCTCTTTTTATAATATATTTAAGTACAATTGGAATGACCATAGTACCCTTACTAAATCACACTTATTACTAACAAAAAACACATAATAATAATAATAATGCTAAAAGATTGAATAACCATCAACAGTTAACTCGAAGTTAAGCATCTTTATAGTAAAAAAAAGGTTGGGACTCTGGCAGTTAAAGGAGGAGCAATAGGATTGGTCATGATGATAGTGCTACTGGTGGTGCCACAAGAGTAGTTTTCGGCTCCCAGTTTTTGGGTGCATGATTAATTTTTAGAGGTGTTTATTGAATGACATATGGTTTATAACATCACAGGCTTTGTAAAATTTATAACCATTATTAGCGATATTATCAGTCTCACTTCGTTAAATTGATTATTCCAATAATGTTTTTTCCTCTCTAAATTTTCACCTTCCATCAGCATATGTATGTACATACAAATTACATGCCAACATATATATGTGCTTACAAATTGCATGAATTAAGATGTGATTATTGTGCACTTGTTTGGTTAAGATTTCTTCATATTTGATGACTAATTTTCTGTGTTTATGTCTGATAAAAAAAATTTCCTTGTTTATACATAGGGGCTGAAGTTGGAGTAACTTGACTTAACTTTATGAATGCTGTTTCTCTTTTAAAAGCCCTTGAATATTTGATGTAATTGCACTCTCTTTTTAATGGTATTACTTCGTTAGGTGTCATTCCATGACTTACCGAATTATATGTAATTCTGGATCAGAAAGTAGGGTTTAGAATCTTTAGATTCTCTTTTGCTCCCTTTTCTGTTTCATGTTAGGTTTGGTTTAGGGCCTTTTTTAAAATTTGAACTTAAAAATGATGTTAACATTGTTCTAGCACACAAACCCTGGGGTGCATTTTGAAAATGTCCTTTTTGTTTCCTGTTCTTTGTTGTCATTTCCATTTTTTCCTAAAGCAGCAACACCAATCATTTGGCAAGACTCTATTTGTTTAGCTTGATTTGATTTGATTTTCTTTTTTGAATCTTGTCAAAATGGACAAAGTGCCATGAACTACTGTTTCATGATTTATTTATTATTGAAAACAAAATCAAAATTTGTTGCTTTAATTCATTAAAAAAAAAAAAAAAATACACACAAAATGTCAGCATCTCTGTGGCCTCAGGTAGAGCCATGTTGAATTGTTGATTCACAAAATTGTGAATCGTGTATCCTACTCTAAGTGGTAAGTTGCTATAGTAAGGCCTAATTAAGATAAACTGAATATATAAAAATTCAAAGGTATACATATCCTACTTTCTCCAGCAACTTGACCATTTCTTAAACTTTTTTGGATCAATATTTATTTTTCACCACCAAAACTTCTCTGGATTTTGATTTATTAAAAAATGCATGGCTTTTGACTTATAGGACATGTTTGAATTAGGTGTAATCCCAAGAGGGGGGTGAATTGGGTATTTTAAAATTCTTTGAATCTATTTACCACTTAATCCCTACTTGTATATTTAATCCCTACAAATTCAATTTACCAAAGAGTCTTAATTACCCAATTAATTGTGTGCAATGTTATTCAACCTACACATGCAATACGAACAATGTAAATATAGTGCTGAAAATAAATAGTAAAGGGAAGAGAGAAGACAAAGGCGATTTTACGAGATTCAGCCAACTCGGCCTACGTCCTCGCCTTGAGCAACCACTCAAGGATTTCACTAAAATCCCTGCTCCTTGAATTGGGTCGGAGCTTCCCTTACAATCCGCTGCTTACAAGAGGTACAACTCCCTCCTACTCCGCTGCTTACAAGAGATACAATTCTCTCCTTAAACACCGGTTCACACACCGAATCGTGTATACAATAGAATCTGAAACAAAACACTCAAAAATGCTTCCAACCAAAAACTCGTGAGTACAATTCAAATTCCTAATACATTAACATATGATAAAATCTGAAGCTTGGAATGTATGAAACGATATAATCGTTTATGTATGATATGCTTGAACACACAAATCCCTTTTGATCAAGTCTCCCAAAAATGTTTGTATAAAACAATGCTTTGGAGATCTTAGGTTAGATCTTTGTATATAAAGATAGCTTTGTAGATTGCAAAGATGCCAAACACACTTTGTCAAACAAACAATATTTCTCTAAATATTTCAAACTCATGTGATCTTGATAATATTGACTTAATATATATATATATATATATATATATATATATATATATATATATGTATCTCTAAGATGATAATGCCAAAGATCAACAAACTTAATATTTGATTTTCAGATCCTTCAATATGTATATAGATAGTTATGCACTTCTAAGGATATAGGTATATTCAAATAGTTTAGATGTATTAAAAAATATCAGCTTTAAATTAAGAATACACTTGAATAAATAAACTTTAATCAATGGTCAAATACAAAACTTTCTCAAGTACCGAGTTTGTCAAAAACGATCTTTATATGAATGTGAAAACTCAATATCAAGTTTCTTTAAAGATATCAAAACAGATGGTGATATGAGATTCTCTAACAAAACTAAATGTAATAACCAAACCTCGACCAAGTTGAAGCACAAGATGTATAATAGAGATCCCTTTAGATTTTCTGAGGTGATTTGCCTAAAGATGATGTTTAGAAACTAGAGCGTAGGCAAACGTACAGCAATCAGCTCAAGTATCTCCGTTTTCTTTTCAACAAGATGTGTTCTTTGCTTTACGTTGATCTTCTTGTGTTTAGCTTGCGTACTGGGGTTTAGATAATCAGTATTTATAGTGTCTTACCCTTAGAATTGATCTCAACCGTTGGATCAAAAGATATCTCGTGTGTTTGCTTAATAAAAATTAAATTTTTAATCTTTCTAGCAAGTTCAGACATCTGAGGTCTTGGTCCCAGACGACCAAAGTCACTTTTATCCTTCAAACAAAATAGTTTGGACACAGGGTTAGGTGACCGAGGTCAAGGTTTAGATGACCGAAGTGCCAATTCAGACGACCGAGGTCAAGGTTCAGTCATCTGAGGTGCTTCTGCCAGTTTATGTTTTTCACCCAAAATTCTTCAAACGACTGAACTTATTCTTCAGACGTATGAGGAAATTTTTCAGATGACCGAGGTTGAGTTTAGTCAACCGAAGTCCTCATTTTCTGAATTTTTCTTTTTTAATTTAAAATTCTGCTTTGCTCTCCTTCTTGGATCTTGTATAAAACATATTTTCCATGATTTCAAAGACATTTCCAAATCCATGAAAGTCCCCTAATGATATACATGAAATGCATGAATCCTAAAGTCATTCTAAGTTATGTTGAGTCTCAAATTAAATCATATGAAAATGTAAATACATGAGTTCTAAGTACCCATTCCTGGGATGTTCTTGAACTTTGCTGTTTGCATCTTGATTCTCGTACTCTTTGAGTTCCATGGATCTTGCCAAGATTTGTGTGCTTTACTTTAAGGATTCCATGACTCGTTATCCTTCCGTGCATGCTTAATATAGTTCTTGTTCACAAACTCAATACACAGATCAAATACCAAGTGATTTGTCATTATCAAAACCGGATTGGAGTCAACAGGACAGATTAGGGAAAGGTCTGCCTACAGGCTTAGGAGAGCTTGGGCTAGGAAAAATAAAAGATATTAAGGCTTATGACTCTGGTAGAGGCTAGAGAGTACGATTGGGAGAACTAGGGCTAGATTTATTTGAAATTTAACCACAAGAATGCTGGAACTAAATTTTATCACAGTAGCTGATGATTCCTTGTCTTTTTAAGCTTTCATCACTTCATAATGCTCCCATCAGCTCCTTTACTTCTTCTGAGTGGTATCCTCCTTGGGATTTCCATTTTCCTCAGGAATCTCAATGAAAGAGAGGTTGATGAGGTCACTATACTTGTTGGACTAGTGCATTTCCCTCTTCTAGTGAGGATGAGAGTGTGGGAAAGGGGACTCCTCATGTATGCTTAATTCCAAATCTTTCCTCTCTCACCTTCATAAAACCCACACGCCTAACCTTTTTTCCTTGGAATCACATGCTTGGGAGGTCTAAGGTGCCAGGTAATATTTGGGCTTTTGTCTGGATTATGATCCTGGAAAGGATTAGCATGCATGATTTGCTTCAGAGAAGGCCCTATAAGACTCTCAGTTAGGACAAATGTATCATGTGTTGTGAAAGCAACAAATTGAATGCCTATTTCGTGTTTTTGGAAAGAACAGAATGGCAGAGCTCTTTGGAGTGCAGCTGTTTTTGCCATCCTATGGACCTTGTGATAGAGAAGAACACTACGATTTTTAAAGGTCGAACAACCTGCTCAGAGCTTTTATGGGATTGAGCGACTTTCCTAGCCTTCATGTGGATACACTCTCTTGGATTTTTTTGGGGTCTTTCTCTGCCCTACGTCATAAAAGATTGGAGGGCAGCGCTTTTGTGATGGATACTTATATTGTTTCTTCTGTTTTCCTGTTCTTTCTTTGCTGTATTATAGATTTTCTGCTTTCCTAATTTTCTGGGGAGGACTCCTTGTCCTCTAACCTTCCAAACAAGGACCTTCTCATTGGATTCGATATCATTCCACACTTGAACAAGGTCCAATGGACAAAACAAGGATTAAAGTTCAGGTCATATTTATTACAATGGACCAAGACCCCTAACCTCTTTCAAATCACCCAATCTTTGGAAGAAATTAAGGCTCGATTAATTCAAGCAATCTCTCTCACAGCTTGTCCAGACCCTTCCCAGTGAAATCTAAGATAGCATTCTTGGCCACACCATAGACAAGGGAAACTCTCAGTTTTAATAACATTGTCTTCTTCTTTTTCATTCAAGAAAAACAGATGCTGGAAATTTTGTGCCACAAAAGACCAGGATTTTCGGTAGCAAATTATAGGGTTTTGTTGTTGTGGAAAAAAAAAAAAAAAAACAAAAATTCTCAGGTTTAGGGATTTTATTGGGTAGAGGATGGAATTATAATTTAGAGTGCAAAGCTAAGATGAGTAGTGTGCATGAGCAGCACCTGAAAGGAGGAAGAGGAGGCTACAAGCCTACAAGCTAGGAAATCCACATGGCCAAGAGAAAGCAATATGCTGGAAAAAATTCATATACTTATCATCATCATCTTGATCATCATTATTAACATCAATTAGTAACTCTCAAAAAGGATTAAAACTAGGGGTGCTGAGGGGAGCTCAAGCTAGATACAAGCTGCCTAATATGAGGAAAAATTGGTTCCAGCCTCGGAACAAAGTATTGCAGCTGGCTGATGCCTGGTGTAAACATGGTGACCCTTTTTTTTTCTAAACTGAGACACACCATCACATCTCATGCGTGTAAATCTTGGAATTAATCTGTGACCCTTTATTCTGATAAAAAAAAAAGTAGTTGGGGTTAATGCTGAGTAAATTTATTGATTTTTAGTCACTGGTTTTGTTGATGAATAAATAGTCTTAATTTCATATATAGAGCACTGTCAGCCAGTTCAGCTGAGAAGTCATTAACTTGATTGCATTCCCTGAAAACATGTTGATTTATTTGTATTTGTGTATGCCCCCACTTGCATGAACTAACTGCAGTTTATATTATTAGCTGATGATGATGAATGTTTATGTAAATTGGCATCTGTAAAATAGTAAGATTTAGAAAGGTAAAAAACTGCATAATCTGATATTGATCTGCTTCTTTAGTCTTGTATATTTTCTGGAAAAGCATCAATTCTCATCATCTGAAGTTTAGTGGATTTTTGTTGATGTTCCAGCTTCATGTTGAATATACTGCTGTCAAGCCTTTGCATGTCAGTGATGTCATTCAGGACTGGTGAACTGGCAGGACAAAACTTTGGAGATTGAGATGATTTGCTTGATATAGTTGTGGTCTTGTCATCTGTGCAAATAACAAGGTTCTTCCAGGTACAGTTATCTGATTTTCATTAATTTTCCTGTACCTTCACCGTAGCATTTCCTTTGCTGCTCATTAAATGATTGTGTCAATATTTCTACAATTATATTTGACAGCAATACATCTAGCTAAACTGTGCTATGAAAATTCTCTTATCAAATGTCTACTTCCAAATAAGTTGTGGCTTTGAAATGACATTTCTTTTTGAAGAATGACAAATAGAACAGTTAGCATACTGCTCTCTGCTCATATTTTTCCTCATTGTGTTCTTATTCTATTATTTTGGGGAGGAGGTTGTCATTTGGAGTTTCTGATGGCAGTGGTGGTGAGAATGGAACTTGGCAACAGTATTGTATTGTTTGTAGTGTTTTATAGTTGATGAGATTTCATTCATATCATCTTTCCTTCTTTGTCTTGACTTATTATCCATTCCATCTGTTAGTATTTATTCTCGAAATAAAATTGAAGAATCTTATTTCTATTTTCCTTGTAGACACATCCTTTGGATCCAAATGCATCCTTTGAGGGAGGGGGGAGGGGGATGCAAAACAAGAAGACTGACTGTGTGGATCCTCATTAGATGCTGACTGGAAAGAATTTGGGTCAAGAATTTACTGGGTCATGAGCCCAATAGATTTAGAAGTAGTTAATTAAGATTATGATTATGTAGGGGCTTTTTTTTTTAGTTGTATTACAAGTTTTTTTTTTCAATTAATCAGTAAGGGATTTATTTATAATTTTATTTGTATTAGTTTTTTAATATTAGTAGGTTGTTTGTGTTCCACTGTAGACAGTTTTTTGGCGAATTTGAAATCTGGGAAGTTAACATGTTCCCCTCCCACCCGCCACAAAAATTATTTCTTATTCCTCTATCTTCTCTCTCTCTTCTTTCTTCCCTCTTGGTGCTGCATCGTTTGGGATCAGATCCCAATCATAATCTCCATTCTTCTATTTCTTATCCCCTATTTTCCCCCTCCTGGTCTTTCTCTTCCTCCTGTCTTCTGTTAATTTCCAGCCTTCTTTTTCATTTCTATAGCTTTGCCCTTTTTTGCACGCCCCTTCTATCTTACTGTTTGATCTTCTCCATTCATCACTCTTTTTTCATCAAACTTCCATCTCCATTGCTTCCAGAAATAATCAGTTACCAGTGCTCCTTGTACTGGAATTGCCCTAATTTTGTTTCATCACTTAACTTTCTCTATTGCAGACATATCAACCACCATTGCGAATTGAAACCATGAGCCTGACTCCTCCCCAAAATTTCATGCCATCTGATTGCCAAACACCAACAACATGCTGTCAAAAAGTTCCTTTCGCCACTGCACTTCTTGGTTGCCCCTCTTGCTGGAATTATTTGCCCACACCATCAACATCATCAAATTCCCCATCCTTCAACTGAAGATCTTCTCGATCCTATGCCTCACCCACAGCCTTATGAGATATCTTGTGTTGATAATACTAGTGTGCATATCTGGGAAATATGTTTACTTCCTATCCAAAAGAGCGACTTTTTGATAATGTTCAGTATGATATAATATCATACCCATGAATATTGGCCATATGCTCATGGTTCTCCTTTAATGATTTTGAGCGTGATTGAAGAGCATTAGAGCACACGTCCATCAATATAATGGCAAGATTAGTTTGGCTATCTGTTCATGGTTCTCCTTGGATGATTTTGAGTGTGATTGAAGAGCATTAGAATACATGTCCATCAATATAATGGCGAGAAGATTATTTTGAAACTTGGTTGTATCAACAGAGGCAATGAAAATGGCTATATTGATCATGTCAAAGTTTTCCAACTTGAAGACACTAAGAGCAAGAGCATGCGTGTTCAAGAAGCCTTCAGAACATTCCTATTGCCGAGTTGGTCATTCCGGATGTGTTTATTGATGACAATTCCAAATTAGCCTCCTTTATCTTCCAAATTTGAGGTCATTTTTTTTTCTTGTTTTTCAATTGGGGGAGATTTGATGCAGAACAACAAGAAGCCAGACCATGGGTGGACCTTCCTTGGAGGCTGATTCAAAACATGTAGATTCAGGAGTTAGTGTCCTGAGCCCAATATATTTAGGAGTAATTAATTAGGATTGTGTTTGTGGGAATTTAGTTTCAATTTTTTATGTGTCTTAGGGGTCATCAATAAGGGATTTATTTGTAATTTTATTCGCTTTAGTTATTGCTATATATATATATATATTAGTAGATTGTATTGTTGTAGACAGTTTTGGTAGAATTTGAAATTTTAGAAGTTAATTCAGGTATCTTCTTTTTCCTCTTCTCTACTTCTCTCCCTTGTTGATGCTGGATCAAGGAGGAATCCCCCTCAATTGAATAGTCTGTCAAAGTTTCCTTGTCAAAAACTTAAGCATGCAACTTAGGAAAAGTTCATGGGCTTTAAGGGAATTAGAGGGCATTGGGCTTTCTAATCTTATCCGTAAAATATTCTGTTCGACTGTCTACTTAAAGCTTGTTGTCTTATATCCTTTTAACTTTTTTGTTAAATAAAATAAATTAAGTAAAAAATATGAAACCAATCAGAGATTCAGAGTGAGGTGTGAATTCACTGCTCCAAGCACTATGGGAAGCTTACGACAGGAGTATCTTCCCTGAAGAAACATCCTTCTTCAAAGGATAGAACTCTCTAGGATTAGACTTGGTGTTCTGTTTTGGAGAATTGAGTGCAAGAGGGCTTACTTATGGGCACATCAGAGATGCATGAAAATTTATGTACACATTAATGATAATGAACCTTGAAAGATGAAAAGCATATATATGTGTGTGAATTGATAAATCATTTGACATACATCTCATGATTTAAAAATCACTTCAAATTCCTAGATGCATGATGAAATGCATAAAATATTGATATATAATATTAAAATGCATCAACATTCCCCTACTCATTTTCACTTTAAAGTATGTTGAGCGTTTATCAATGATAGGGAGACTTACTGTTAGTGAAGGTGTGCTGTGCGATTCTGTATTGAACGTCCACCAAGTGAAGTAGTATCTCTGCTCCAGAATCATTAGTTATCTCAAACTTGGAACCATGAATGCTTAAAGGAAGTAGATAGTATAGCTGAGATGTGATGACTTAGGTGTAGACATGAGCTTTAATAACTGGCACATTTCATTCTTGTTCTAATTCTAATTTATTGAACATATTTTAGAGGAAGCCAATTTTCATACAGTCGCAGGTCCACTTTCACAGTCGCATTAGTGAAATTTCTGTGGGATGCTCCTATATTTCTTACGCTCATAAGAGTTGCACAGTTTCATCAATGCCCTTTTTGTTACTTGGAAACGTAAGGGAAAGGAGAGGAAAATTTGAAGGAATCCACTTTTTCACGTTTAGTTATCGAGGGAGAAATGAGAATAAAATATATAGGAAATGAATGAACATAAAAATGATTTTACACATTAACATATGATTTTTTCTTAATTATTTATCATATTAAAATAAATTTTATTTCTAGTAGTATTTGATATGAAAGAAAACACATGGAAAACAGATTTCCTTGTTATTTTCTTTTCCTTTCCTTTCCCTCTCAAACAAAATCCTTAATCCCAACAAAAACCTTAAGGGTTTAGGAAAATTCAACCTCCCAATGTTAAGATAAATGCATTTTCACCATTGAGAAGAGTCAAAAATAATAAAATAATATATTTTTTAGAAGTACAATAATTATTAGTTATATATGAATCATGATTGTAATATTAAATTCTGTGGAATTCATGTTTTCAATTGTAAACAAGCACTACTTTTCTACTATAAAACAGATAAATGGTTTGTTGTATGGACCTATGTTGCTTAATTCAAAGTTTGAACTTGGAAGGCACGGTGATCTTGTG
The DNA here is from genome assembly GCF_029873635.1 of Malania oleifera. NCBI lineage: Eukaryota > Viridiplantae > Streptophyta > Magnoliopsida > Santalales > Ximeniaceae > Malania > Malania oleifera. Next base: position 13,146,502 of record NC_080426.1, read on the forward strand.
TGCAGGGAACCTTATACATCACATGAGAAAATGGTGTTTTGGTGGATAGATTTCTGTTTCAGACCAAACTACAATGATGGAAATTTGTATTTGTTGTGATATAAGACATTTTGGAAGGAGGTTGTATTCTGTAAGAAAAAAGACTAGATCATTGCTTAAAATTTAAAAACCTAACGGTCAAAAAATGACCTAGACAACAACTCATCATCAAAATACTAGTAGTTGGAAAAATGTAGCTTTAAGTGCTTAACATTAATGTTGCATTTGTTGATGCTATTATATAATTTTGTAATTCTTTGAGACTCTTGAAGTTTCTGTACAATGCTATTATAACTAAACGTTCGGGTTTGAACCCAGATGCCGCCATCCATGACTGCTTGTCTTTCTAAGTTTGTCAAAATTTTTCTGTGGTGTAAAGCAGTTGCATCTTGTTTTTTCTACTCTTGGCTTGCTTTTGTTTCTTGGTCACTGTCTATAGGGACTGCTCATGTAATTATTCTCATTATAGTTTCATCCAAGCATGTGGAAATATTCTTATAGCCATCTTCATCAATAGCTGATTGTAAATGCAAGCCCCTCCGACATTCAAACATTTTAGAGCACGATCAGTGGTAAAGTTCAATTTTGCTTATGCAGACTGCTGAAATATCTGGGTTGATATTTCATACTTATGGGTCAAGGTGAATGCATGAGTGCCTTAAGTAGGGGGGAACAAGGACTTTGAAGGCAAGGATGCTAGGTTCGTCCATGGCAAGCTGAGCTGGCAAGTGGATGATGTAAATTCCTAGCTCAGCAAAATTCACAATGATGTACATTCCTAGCTCAGCAAAATTCACATTTTTTTGGCGAGGCCTCAAAATCCAGCTCGCCCGTTGTCTAGGAGAGGTGTAACTATTTAGTATCATGGCCGCCATTTAACCCACTGTGACCAAGTTGGGGGATCATATGAAACCCGCTTGCTACACGGTTTCCTTATGGAAATGTCTTTCCTTTCCTATTTCAGACTGAATGGAGTTTGCATGGACAATCTCTTCGTACTGTATTGCATTCCTCTACAATTTGAATTATATTCCCATTGCATTCATCTTATTTCTAGGTATATGTATTCCCACAAACCAAACATAAACTAAGATATTTTACCTTTTCCCTTTGGAAAATTCTTCTCAGTCCTATAACTTGTGTCGAAGAAATTCTACAAACAGACCCAGTAGTGCATTGACATTCCAAGTTTTGTGGATAAACAGGGGATGTGGAAAATTAGAGGTGACTGACCCATTAGTCCACTCCTTGTAATTCTATTTTTCTACTTTGGCGAAACAAAAGAAAAAAGAAAAAAGAAAAAAGAAAAAAAGGAACAGTACAAACCATACCCCAAGTCATCAATCACTACATCGACCCGACCTGAAAAGCATGATGCTTCTTTCAAGGCCACTGTAGTTCGCACGCATTCCCTGCGATGGCTACCGTGTCTCTTAAGCCCAGGACTCTCTTTCAGAGCTACATAATGTTTTGACCCCTTTTGCCTTTTGGGCTGCCAACCACACGACCCTGCATCATCATTAGGGCTGCCCTTTAAAGTTCCAAACTACGGCTCCTTCGCTGGTTTCTAAAAGCCCAGAGAAACCTCAGAAGTATGAAACACACAGGAAAAGTCACCTCAAAACTCGGGTCTTCTTTGACCCATAGCTTGCCATAGGGGCAGTGGCTTCCACCCATAAGCATCTTCAAGCATTCACATTTTTTCCTTTTTTGTCTTTTTGTATTTTGTGAAAGGGCCCTGGAATATGTAATGAAAACATAAGATTAGGGATTAATATTTCCCTAATTTTTTTGTTAAATTATATTGCTGTGTTAAAGTTTTCATTTTAATTGTGTATAATCTTCAAGCTTTCACATTGGGGTCAAAATCTATGATTAGGAATCTGATCAAAGTTAAAAATTGAGATCTCAAATATTCTAACTTATAGAAAATAAGGTGTTGTATATTGAAATGGATTGTAAATTGACATATTCATTATTAATTCATCTAAAGTTTGCTACATTTGCTATGCTTGTCTTGAGACCAAAAGGCTCATCAAGGGAAGTCTTATGCAAAAAAAATCTTTGTTCCCCAAAGCTTATAGAAATTGTCCTAAAAAAATGGTTTATGGTCCGTTTGGATCGAAGATTTTGCTTGGGAGGGAAAAGGAAAGGAAAATGAGGAAATTTATTTTTCATTGTATTTTTATTTTATATTAAATTTTATTAAAAGTGAAAGTTTTTTTTTTTTTGTATGATTAAAAATTTTAAAAAACTAAATATTATTGATGCATAAAATCAAAATTTTGTTCATGAATTTGGTATTTATATATATATATATATATGTATATATTAATTTCATCGATAACAAACATGAAATTATGGATTCTAGTATATTTCAAGTTCTAAATAGGGTTTTACTATATATATATACACACATTTCCACTTTAAAATGCTAAAAAAGAATTGTGAACACCCTCTCCACCTGACTTTATAAATTAGAATAAAAATCGGCTATGGTTTAAATATCTTTTTACCAAAACACACCCATCAAAATTATCATTTGGTCCTCCCAAAACAAAAGTATCTACGCTTTGACCCCCTCAATAAATAATTTCTAAATGCCTCAGCTTGCCATATTTCTTCTATATATGATGTAATATGACGTTGAATCTCTCAGCGTATTGCTTACTTATTATGCATACTAAAATTAAAAAATGATTTCGTTTTTACTTAATTTGAATATTGAATGAGTCAAGAGAGGGATCAAGATCAATATTGGAAAAGCCATGTGAATTGTAGCTAAGAAGTAGCTATTAATAATTCATGTCTCCGAAGTTGCCCCTACGTATTAAAACGATTATTATTATTTTCGAGAAAACATTATAATTACTAGCACATCATTGTGCACCAAGAATGATGTCTACGAAATTAATGTCGCTTTCGCGATTTACTTTCCCCACTTTATATACACACACACACACACACACAAATGTTTTATACTAAGATATAGATTTGAAGATAGTTGTAATTTAATTTCACGAGTGGGCTAAGTTAGAAAAAAAAGACTAAACATTTCATTATTATTTTTTAGAAAAAAAGTCTTGTAAGATTGTTTCCGAAGGTCCACCTTAAGTAATGTATTTGAAACTCTATTATTTTCCGTACAATGGCTAGCAATATTGCTGATTAAATATAACCCAAACATTTTTTCTCAGAATAACCGTGTTTTCTTTTCCTTTTTTTTTTGTTTGGACCAAATTAATCCTTAGTCACCTCTATTCTCCTGACTAGCCTAATCTTTATAATTCATCATTAATTATAATTTGGCATGTGTTTTTTATTTTGTCATTATAGAGTCATTAAATCTTTCAATTCATATAGTTCGCACTAAAAATAAATTGATTTCTCTATGTTATTTGTTTTACGAGAAAAAAAAAAAAAAAGTCAATTATTATTAACAAGTAATATTCTCCTTGCAGACCTACTTCTTAAATTGTCAACGTGTCAATTATTTTTTTTTTCTCTCCACTTCTTTCTTTTTCCCCTCTTCTTGTTATGCAAACCAAACAATGGAAGTGGAGATATCTTTTCTTCCCTCACTTCTCTCCACCTTTCTCCAACCAAATTGGCTCGACAAAATCTTTCAATTTTAGTATGTCAACACGAATTGGTCCTTGAAATAGCTTGCGTCAGACACAATATTAATTTTGTAAATGTTAAAATTTTGTGTCAATGTAATAGTACAATAATGTTAATCTTTCAAAGCTGGCTAAAAAATGGTTAGAACTTTTTTCCTTCATGGGTGGTAAGTGTATCGTCTTTTGTAAACATATTCATATGGCACATGTCTATTCCGTGTGACTGAATAACAAGTTATGGTGATATGATTTATTTTTAATTGTTCGATCACTTGTTATGGATATGTTTGATACAAATTTAGTTTTATACTCCATTTAGCTGTTACTTTCAATTATAATCTATACAATTTTTTAGCTGCTTGTAATTTGTAAAGGGACGAGTTAAATGAGTAATTGCTCACTTTTTTCCAAGTGTAGGATAAGATTTTTCTAGTTTCAAAGTACGAGGTTTTTTATAATAATTTAGGGCCGGCAAGGGATTTTTTTAGCATTGTACCCTAATTTCTATGCTATCTTTAGTTAATTTTAGAAGAAATAAAATTTAAAGTTAAGAGTTATTATAACCTTTCAAATTCAAATGGTTTAAGTATGAAACTTTTATAATTAAAATTGTTTTAGCTTCAAAGGTTTTAGAATTGCGATAAATTACTATCTATGTATGTACATCTCCAAATGAATATCTCCACCCTCCCCCCTTTAAAAAAAATAAATTTACAAAAAAAAATGGTGCATCTATTGTTTATTCACATAGACTCTCCCTAGTTGAGTTGTGTATTCGTAATTCACCATGAATAATCATAAGGCCTCTTTTTTATTAAATCATCAGCTGCCATACATAAAACCGTCCAAAGCACGTACTACTTTTGAATTTTACATTCCTATTGCAATGATTTACTTTTGTATTTGTCAATACATATACATACATACATATATATATATATATATGTATATTATATTATATTATATATGGTTAAGTCTATTTAAAGTCAAAATTTTGGAAGAATCCCAATATGGTTCATATTAAATAATATTAAAGATATATAATGAGTAAAATTGATTGGGTCAGGGCTTTTTTTTTCTTTACCCTAACATGCTATATACCTAAAATGACAAAAGACGTAAATATATATATATATATATATATATATATATATATATATTTAGATTGTAGTGACGTAGCTAGATTTACACTCTTATTTGCTTTTAAGTAGATGGAAAATGGAAAATTTGAGGGTTGGGAATTGAAGATGGTGTAATTAATACCGGTGTTGATACCAATGTATCATGATACATTTTCTTTTCTTTTCTTTTCTTTTTAGATTTTAAAAGCATGCATTGAGTTGTACATCAAATTATCAAAACTCAATATTAGACCTTAACTCTCAAATATTTATTGATAGAGTTTCATGACACCTTCTAACAAATTACATCTTAAGAATAGAGGAAAACCACATTTATATTTACATAATAATATAATATTGTTCAACAACATGGAGTTCACAATAAATTGAATTTTTGAATTTTAAAATAATATAGCTTTAATTATGTTAAGTTTTATTCAAATTTACTATATTGGTCCTAGAAAATTCGAAATCAAGGGGAGATTTAAAAAAAAAATAAAAAAGAAAAAAAATGGAGCAGGTTAATGCCAAATTAATAATGATAATGACATTGCCTAAGATACGGTTCATTTTTTAATATATATATATATATATATATATATATATATATATATATATATATATGGGGAGACAGAAGATCAGGGTTCCAACTTTCAGGGAAATATGAAGTAACCCACACATCCATCCTAGTTGGAACTCACTCTTAACCATAAGGTCCACGCGCAAACGACTACTTGCTCCCCCCTTATTTCCATATTTACATTTGCTCTGTTTCTCTCTCTCTGTCTCTCGTTGAAGTTAAGCAATACTGTCGAATGGCAATTGAAAAGAAAAAACAACCAAATGTCAAAGAAGGAAAAACTAAAAGACCCAATATGCATTTGGGGAGCGAAATTGTGGACTAAAAAAATATATTCTAGAATGACTGCAACTACTTCCACCATGAGCAGAGCAAGCTAAACGAAAACACCCATTTTTCTTTTCTTTTTTCCCCCCTCCAAGGAGATGGAGGAAATTAAGCTGCAGGGCACTTGGGGCATTGAAAAAAAATGCCCAAATTGCTTAGCTTAATCATTATTCCACTTTCTTCGATCAAGGTCACACTCAGATGAGACTTAATTTAGACTAACACTTATATGAGAGAGAGAGAGAGAGAGAGAGAGAGAGAGAGAGAGAGAGAGAGAGAGAGAGAGAGAAAGAGGTAATCATTAATTAACTAATGTCATGAATCATCCACCAGGCTTAACTAGCTTAATATATATAAAAAGGCTAGAGGTGGTTTCTTACCCAACACCAGCCAACAACTAGCTGCCCCCACAGAGCTAGCAGACATGTTGGGTACTCATCGGAGTTGCGTCGCCATCACTCCCACACACACACTCATATCACCAGTACTCTCTCGGTCATCTGTGTGCACCGGGAGCATATATGTAGTTGTGGGAATCGGTCATCTATAGAATATTATACAAGTACCGGTGGTTGCGGGAATATGCTGTCCCTCCATCTCTCTTTCTCTGCTATGCTGCGCCTGCCACACTGCATCCTACACTACTACACAACAATACACCATTTTGATTCGGTACCTACCAACCCTACCCACCTACCTAGTCGGGTATCCTATGCCTATGCCTACCTAGCTTCATGCCTGTTATGTGTTTGCCTTCCCTCTAGCTAGGCTCCAACATACGTGGAGCCTCATATATACACACACACACGTGCAGCGGTCTAGCTACTTAATATTTGGGAATTTGTTGTGATATTGCAAAACAATACTTCTTTTACAATATTGATCTATGTTTGTGTTTTTGCTTTGGAAGATGCATAAATCGTCTGGTTGCTTAATTTCACTGTATGTGCATACTTTTTGACACGGCCGCAAAGAGAGTAATGGAGAAAATAAAATGCATGCATGGCTGAAATTTCGCAACCATTCATCTATTTTAAAATAGAAGAAAATTGATTATTTACTCCAATTTTTCCTTCAAAACTATAACATTTTTATGATAGTAATATCTTAAATAATAATTTCTTAGATTAGATTCCAGGTAAAGCGAAAAATTAACTTGGACAGGCTTCAATCTTTTGATCACTAGCTAATCGAAAACCATCATATTACAACAATAAAGAGGAAAGGCATCCACTTGATAAGCTAGAGATGACTCACACAAGTTAGACCTCTTTTTCGTTACCAATGGAGGTTTTTTTTTTTTATCCTAAAACTAACTTAACCGGCATAATCTAAACCAATAAACCAAAGACCAGCAACCAATCAAAAACTAAAAAACTATAAAGTGGAAAACAAACAAAACTCCGAAAGATAAACACAAAACATTACGAGCGCAAAGAAGGAAATCCCAACAAATTCAATCGAATCATTCCCCTGACTTGCTGTGGAAGATCATCCTGACAACTATATGATTGAGAAATACCAGATTCACCCTGTTTGGCAAAGAAATCTGCACTTTTATTCGCCTCCCTGTAAACATGATCCACTTTAAACTGTATGCCTCTCAATGCTAGCATAAGCTCTTCTCACAAATCCCATAATTTCCAAACCAATGGAGTTATATATCCAAACCAAGGGAGTATAACTGATTGAGAAGTGTGAGCTAGTTTGAGATTTCTTCCCAAAGGATCACATCTTGGGTTTTATAATTAAGTTAATCAATAGAATCACCCATGCATTAATATGATACTATCTCATTGATTTGTGTTGTACTAAGGCTAAATCACCATAAGTGGAGAGTAGTTACTTCTTATTTATATTTAGTATAGATTTGCAAGTTGAAATATGTTCCACATGAAAAGGACAATATGGACTTTTTTCGAATAAGTGAACTAAGGAAGTTATTGACTTTTAAAATTTAGTGAGGGTTAATGGGAAGTAGAAGAGTTTTTCCTATTTATGTCTACTTTTATGGGGAGTAGTATAAGGGGTTTCATATTGAACATAGGAAATTTGTCCTCTCTCTACCTATCTCTTCTTTTCATCATTTTTCTCTCACATGATCGGGTGAAGCATAGAAAGGTGGTTAAGCGAGAGAAACGATTTCAACAAATCTTCTTTAAGATTGATTTACGTTATGGCTGATTCTGGTATATTTGTTTATGGATCTTTTATTTTCCGCATAAAGGTGATACATGTGATGATCATGATAGTTAAAGATTCCTATTTCAGCAAATAAAATTAGAAAAAAATTCTTACATTGCATATATACTTGTTAATTAACCCACTACATTCTACTTATTATCTTTTCGAATAACTTGTCATAGTCATATTTGAGTCTCTCATTAGCTTATTGGCTAACTAGACAATGGCCTCAAATCAATTGCCCCTTACTTCCATGTCTAAACTAGAGGTAGGACATGTTTGAGAGAGATGCTCTCACTTCTCTCTAGAGAGAAGTGCATGTCTACGACTGTTCTTTTTTTTTTTTTGCTTCGATTGTTGCTTGGATTTGCAGGAATTTGGTGATATTCTTGTACAATTGTAGTCGGCTAAAGGAGTAATTTCTTTGTTCAGTGGTGCGATTCGGATTTGACGTGGTTTTGTGGCTTCCCGCGCACTGGTTTTTTGAATCCTGGCACTGTTCATCGTGTCCGATGGGTCGCAATCTGGAGGCTAGGGCACAAGGAAATGCTGGAGGGGAAGATGATATGAAAGGAAAGGTTGAAGATGCCCTAAAATTCATCGAATATAAAGAGGGTAGCAAAGGAATCTGGGCCAAGAAAAAAGGACCATGAAATCCTTGAGGAATACGAGAGACTATTGAAGGCTGTAGATGTGACAACCTGAATAATAATGAGATTTAAATAATAAAGAAGAAGGGAAATGGAAACAGTAACAGAAGGAGGAAGTCGACTTCGTCGACGAGGGTATAAGAGGGCCTCGTCGACGAAGCTAAGTTTCGTCGACGAGGAAATACCGAGAGAGGTTTTGGGCAGTCTGAATTTCATCGAGGAGGAATGAGTTTCGTTGACGAAATTATTAAAGGACTCGTCGACGATATGACATGGCTCGTCGATGAATCCAGCCATATAAATAGTGCAAAAACTGGGATTTAAGAAAAAAATTAAGAAGTCTCTCTCTCTCTCTCTCTCTCTCTCTCTCTCTCTCTCTCTCTCTCCCCCTTCGGTTTCTCTCTCCCCTCTCTTCGATTTCGGCTCCGTTGCTCACTGGATCGATGATTTGAGGCCACCACGATGCTCCTGGAGAAGTTCTCTGCATATCTGCCGAAGCGGATCGTTGGTGGAACTCCGTTGAAATTCATTCCTGAGTCGAGGTAAGACTTTTTATACCAAATTTGGTCTTTCCATAGTTATAAGAAAAGTTATTTAGGAAGAAATACTGATGTTTGGTTCTGGGGGGTTGTCGTTTTTCGGGCTTTGATCAGAAACCCTACGGGTGTTAGCCATGATATTTTATAAGCTTTCTCAGTAACCAGGTAAGGGAATAAACTAAAGCAATTATTTTTTACGCAAATTACTATTATTTATGAGCAAATTGATTTTCTGAAAAATATGTACGATATTTGAATATTATGGAATAAATGCATATTTGGGAAAATACTGTTGTTGTACGAAAATTATGATTTTAGAATGAAATGTATGATTTACCCAGCCTTGTGTGGCATGAATGTTATTTTTCATGAGAAGTATTATGATATGGAAGATTTTACGAGTAAAGCATGTTTTCGGGAATTATGAAATAATGCAGTACATTATAGCTTTGAAAATACATGATAATTGATTTACTTTCAAAATGATATGTATGAAATATTCGGCGCGAGACCATATTTATGAAAAGTTCTGTGTGAGGCCGTATTTATGAAATAATTTCGGTGCGAGGCCGTATTTATGAAATTATGAACGATGCTATATTATCATGTATTATATGTTATCAGATCCCGGATGTTAATTTAGTTCAGTTCAGGAGCACGGTACCATAGCTTATAGATCAGATATCTATGATCAGATTAGTACTAACCACCCCACGAGGGGGTGAGAGATGGATAGTCGATGTGGCTTTCAGTAGAGTGTGGACGTCCACCTCGCAGTCCGGACCAGGGTGTGGCGGGCCCATTATACTTACAGATATTTTTGACTCGGCAGTGGTCGGCCAGCCATTGTCGGGTCTCGCCTTCGGGCTGCACAACCCGTCATGGGGGGTAATAAATGACATTAACTAACTATTCATCCTGGGTATGTTTTCAGTATTATTAGTTATAACAGACATTTTATGAACGATATGATTTATTAGAAAATATGAAAATATATAATTATTCAGTACGATATGATGAATGTTTACAGATATATGAAATGTACTATATATGTATAATTGCATTAAATGTTCATGTTGTCACACAGTTGTATTTAGTTTATTTTCCCTTACTGAGAAATGTCTCACCCCTGAACCTAATTAATTTTTCAGAAGACCTTGAGAGACCGGTGGGTCGTGACCACCGTTGAGCTTATTGAGCTTCCTTACTAGAAGGGTAAGCGTTGATCTAGGATCAACGGATTTTGTAGTATGATCTTAGGGTTATTTTGATGTTTTGGAGATTGTATTCAAATACTGTATTAAGGGAATGTAGTAGACTCTGGTATTATGTAATTAATGGTTTGATGAATGTAAATCATTTTTACTACTGCTTAGGTTTCCGCTGTTTTATGTCAGGCTATCCCTGCTACCCACGGGTTCGGGTTGATGTTATTATTATTTATGTTTATTATGTGATATGTTAAGTAGGGTGCTACAGTAGATCATAAATTTAAGGAATTGAAGGGCATGCAATCTCCTTCTGCCCTTCTTGAGCTTCTTCAAAAACATATAGGTACCATTGCTTGCTCGTCTACTGGATCGAAGATGGAAGTTGGTCAAGCAACCTCGATGGTTTTAAATGAGAAGATTATGGAGGCCTTGAAGTTAATGGAGAGTGGCTTAACACCAAAGGAAGGAGAGGATTGGAAAGAAAGAGGGAAAGAAAAGGCTGTGGGGTGATGATGAACCTTCACTAGCAGAAACTTTAGGGACGAAAGATACTAGGGAGATGGAGGAAGAGGCAATTGGAGATGGCACAGATTATGAAATGGGAAAGGAAACCATTATTCGAAACAAAAAAAAGGTCCCCTGGGTTGAACTTTTTGAAAATAACAGGAATCCCAATTGCTGTGGTACAATCCCTATTTTTCAATCAGAATGGGGTGCGACTTCAACATTTAGATTTGACTGATCCAGAAGAGTCATATGTAACGACCCGAAAAATAATGGTATTTAAATAATAAAGAGAGAGGGAAATGAAAACAGAAACAGAAGGAGGCGTTCGTTGACGACATTGCATTTTGGATAGAATAACCTGAAAGATTTTCCCACAGGGCCTCGTCGACAAAGTTATGTCTCATCGACGAGAAGATACCGAAAAGGGTTTTTGGGATAGATTGAAATTCGTCGACAAAGGAGGAAGTTCGTCGACAAAATTATTGAAGGACTCGTTGACGAGGTGACGTGGCTCGTCAATGAATCTCGCAGTATAAATAGCCCTAAACTAATTTTAATCGCAGAAATTTTCCGCAATATCTCTCTCTCTCTCTCTACCCCTAAGGCTCCTCCCTCTTCTCTTTTTGATTCTGGCCCCGTCAAGGGCCAGATCGACGGTCTAAGGCTACTACGACGTTCCTGACGGAGTTCTCTTCAAATCTGCCGGAGTGGATTGTAGGTGGAACGAAGTTGGAATTCATCCCAAATCCAGGGTAAGGTCTTTTATTCGGAATTTGGGTTTCTAGTAGTTGTGAGAAATGTAATAGACGTAGAAATAGTAATGTTTTGTTCTGAAATTTATAGTTTTCAGGGTGTTGAGTGGAGAAACCTGTGGGTGTTGGACCCGTTATAGTTGAGGATTTTTAGCAGGAAACAGGTAAGGGAAATATGCTATGCTAGGGTTTTAAGAATATTAATAGAGTTTTCATAGATACGTATATATACTAGTTATTATGCAGTTTCTATAGAACGAATGTTTTAATGTTGTGTGGCCTGAGTAGATATTTACCTGATGTAAAATTTATAAAATACTTCAGCATATCATGTTATATAGCATGTATATACAGTTATTCACAGATGATTAACTGACAGATTTATATAGATTTTATTCAGTTCAGTATATCATAGTTTTTATAAAATGGTATGTTTTCTTGAATACCATAACACACAGTTTATAAAGATAGATTATACAGTTATAGTATCGAGATGCTACAGTTACTCAGATTTCATAGTACAGAATTATTGCATTATGGTTATTTTGGAAACATAATGAAAACAACAAAGGTATGTATATATGTATGTATATGTACTTATATAGTATCAGATCCCTGTGGAGTTATTACAGACAGATACATTTTACAGAGCACGATATCGTTGCTAGATATAGATAGAGTGCAACCACATATCTCAAATAGTGTGTCGGTACTGTCAGCCGTGCTCGGAGAGTATGCAGCTCCCCAGTACATTGGGTTGAGGGGGCCGGTTTGACGAGGTAGCAGCCAGTCCTGCGCCTAGGAGAGTATGCAGTTTGGTTGGACTGAGGTAGTATAGAGTATAGTGACATACCTGGAGGGCTGACCAGGTTAAGTCCTGCCTACGAGCCGCACAACCTTGTCATGAGGGGTCAAATCATGACTTACAGAGTCCCAGGGAAAGAACATATTTATGCATATGTATACAATTTTATAGTTTTTATTGTATATAGTATGATGTAGTACTATGAATGATAGAAAGTTCAAATGATACAAATGTTTTAAGATATTATACATGTGTTGTACAGAATTGTCAGATTATGCAGTTTTTAAATACTATTATTATAATTTTATGACTCGGTCGCCACACACTAGTAATAGCATATTTCCACTTACTGAATGTTGACTCACCCCATTACTTTACTATTTTACAGGTGAGCCAACTAGGCGAGCAGATCAGGCTCGCGGATAGAGATCACTTGGTCACCCTAGTTATAGGGTAAGTTTTGTGTAGGGTTTTGTATTTTTGAGTAGTTGACACTGGAGAGAGAGATGTATCATTTAGCTATGGTTGAAAATACTGAATTCTGGTATTGTATATACATGTATATGTGGTTATGTGATTTATGTTTTTTCGCTGCATAGGGGTGCCCATTACATGCAGGTATTGGAGTAATTTATTATTATAAAAAAAAAATGGTGAAAATTTTGAGGATGTTACATCATATCTCAAATGTCTCGTTGGCTACTTGGAGGGTAAGTTTCCTGGAAGAGTTGTGTTGAATACACTAGTGAGTTCATGGAAAGTGAAAGTTAATTTTATAAAGAATAATGATGGATGGATTGTATTCAAGTTCCATTGAGAAGAAGACTTATGTATGATTCTGCAACAAGGGTCGTATGCGATATATGGAAGAACATTACTGATGAAAAGGATGCCTAAAAGGTTTCAATTCGATCATGAGCAGAGATCCATCTTCCCTGTTTGGGTTCAATTGAAGAACCTTCCAATAGAGATGTGGACACCAATGGCACTGCGGAGTATATGTTCAGAGTTAGGGAAACCAATGCATGCAGATATGCTGACAACTTTGATAGGCCAGGATCTCCTTTGCTAGGGTTCTTGTGGAGATTGATGTAGCAAAAGAGATCAAGAAGTATGTTAAAGTAATGTTACCAGATGATGAGGTGATGATTCAAGAAGTTGTGTATGAAAAAATTCCCAAATTTTGTATTTTTTGCAAGTCAGTGGGGCATACAATTAACTATTGCAGTACTAAGAAAGAGAAGGAAGGGGTTCCTATTCAAAAAGTCTACATTGCGAAGAATAACAGCAATGGTAACGTACCTGAGATCCCCAATGAGGTAGTAACAAGAAAGGATAGTCTGGAGGGTTAGAAATCTTTTGATGGGGTGGAAGAGGTAGAGGATCTGGGTAGTGAGAAATTGTCTTCCACTTCAGAGGTAAACATTGTTAAACTTGGTGAGGTTGGAGGTAATATTTTAGATATGAAGTAGGTGTCTGAATAGGAGAATGAGGTAAATGAGACACATGAAAACCAGGAGCAAAATCCTAAACGGGGGGAATAAAATAGAAGGGAAAAATTCTAAAGCTGTATTGGCTAACAGATTTCAATTAATTCCTATTTTTGGTAAAACTGGTGAATATTTAATCAGATTGGGAGATGACAGTAGCTTAGTTAAACACATACAAATTTCAAATGTTGAGGTGACAGATGGGAATGAGGAAGATCAGAGAATGAACATTTTAGAAAAACCAGACGATCAGGTAGGTAACAGAATAGCTGGTGGAGAGGAAAAGGCAAAAGATGAAAATTTAAATAAGGAGTTATGCCAGGGAGTGATTTGTGCTCTACCAACTAAAGGAGGGAACAAATTTGATGCAGTTAAAAAGGGTAACAATCAAGCTGGTAAAAGCCACAATGAGGAGTTCATTCAGGTGAAGAGCAAAAAGACAGTTAAAAGGATGAGGGCTAATTTTAGTGTGAATAGGAAAGGAGGGCAAGGCCCTCATCCTGCACCATGAAGATTACCTCGTGGAATTTCAGGGGATTTAATAGGCCCCTGAAGCAAAATGGGATCTTTGACCCCATGAAGAAGAACAAAACTGATATTATAGGTATTCTAAAAACTAAGCTTTCATCTGAGAATCTAAAAAAGCTAATGAATAAAAAATTTCGTTTGTGGAAGCAGGTCAACAACTTTGAACTTCATAGGGCTGGAAGGATCTTGGTGATGTGGAATCCTCACAAAGTACAACTCCAGGTGCTGGGAATGAGTGATCAGGTACTGCATTGTCATATTAATTGTTCTATTACAACTAACAATTTTGCAGTGAGCTTTGTCTATGGTTTTAACACTATAGTTGCAAGAATACCATTGTGGTAGGAGCTTATTCAATTCAACCAGATGACATCTGAACCATGGTTGGTTATGGGAGATGTTAACAGTGTGGTTTCAAATGAGGAAAAATAGAATGGTGTGCATTTAACAGATTACGAAGTGAAGGACATTAATGAGTGTATAATAGAGGCTGGGCTTACTGACCTTAACTCCTCTGGTAGCTTCCTTACTTGGATGATGGTAATGTTTGGTGTAAATTGGACAGAGCTATGGTAAATACCAACTGGATCTTATCTGGTTTTGTAACACACACTGAGTTTCAATTTCCAAGACTATACTAAGACCATTCATTGTGTAATGTTTCTATGTTTGAGGAAATGGAATCTTGTAGAAGGTCGTTTAAATTTTTTAATATGTGAATTGTTGTAGCAGAAAATTGAACAATCTTCACGAATTTATCCTTGATCACAACCACCTGAAAAGAGACAAATAAAAGTGGCTTGGAGGACCCGGGGTGTACTTCGGGGGACCTCTCCGATGCCTAAGTAAGGGATGGGCTTGAAAGGTTTTTATGTAACAGTAAAGTATGTTAGGATGAGATACCCTAACCTCTTCTCCAAATCCCTATTTATAGTAATGGAATTGTAACGCCCCAATGCTTAATACGACTCCAGAGTACTACTATACATACATATCCTGTACAAATTCTGATAACATACATAACTACCTGCCCTTAATAGGGACAAACGGGTATTTTAATAATGATCTGTACTCACATATATTGCAAAAAACATAAAAATTCATATAGATTCTAATAGACATATCAGAGTATCTAACTGTCCCTTACATACATTCATCAGTATGTAAAACATAAATTATATTACATTCCCCAAAACTCCCATCCTAGCTAGATAACCCAGAACTCATACAAAACTTACGTCGGCGAACCAGACTTTACGCACCAGAGTCTTTCTAGAAGACTAGGATCGATTTCGTGTAACTCCTGAAACAAGGCTGTAAGATTGGGGTGAGTCACTTCTCAATAAGAAGGAAGATATTACATCAGTGTGTGTGTAACGCCCCGAACCCTTAAACTCGGGTCTGGTGCGTTATACTTGATAAAATCCTGATAATCCAAAATTCATAACATATGCAGCGGAAAACATAAACATAATCTCCATACATATAATACCATAATACCAGAGTTTACTAATTCTTATCTATAATCCATAGTAATCATCCATCACCTGCACTTCCATAAATTTACATAATTTAAATTGTTGCATTTTAAACTCATATCGAAATATTTACACGTATTTATAACACAATTCATTTTTCATTAAATTCATAAAAATTCTAGTTTAATATATATTTCCCCTTACCTAATTTCTTGAACTACGTCAACAGGAACCCCGAAAAGATGCCTGCGGCGCTCACCAGGACCCTAAAATTAAAAATTCTAGTTCCATGTAATTATCTCTAAATATGATTTATACTAGAGTATAAGAATGAGTTAGGATGAAAAATAGGAGATGGGTAGGTTAGGCGTTGAGAAGTAGGTTATGTTTCGGAGATATGTATATATGTGAATACAGGTGGATGTATGATTTATGTTAGAATGTAGATAGATGTAGAAAACTCTGGTATTCTATTTGTTGGAAGATCATGGTTATGTTTTTCACTGCATAAATGATATTAGAATGTGGATTATCAGGTAAATGAATGGATTAGTAGCACTTCGGACCCACTTAGGGGGTCGGGGCGTTACAGTGTGACTGTACATTTATATTTTTATTTGAAAACAGTTACTTAGATTGCACAATATCAATACTGTAATGTATATATAGTACATATATAAATCCCTCATTATATAAAACCTAGCATCATTACAAGTCAGAGTTCCCGAGGTTAGGGTAGGGAACAGGCCCATACACTGTATGATCCTTCCGCCTGGTACTCAAACCTGTGAATTAGCCCAATAAAGTGTTTAAATCATGTATATGCATATTTGGAGCACCGTCTAGCTTGAAACTATCATAACTATGCCAGTAACTCCCTGTGGCAAGGGTTGTGTGATAAAAAACACTAATCGAGAGCTCTTCGTGTAGGCATTGTCAGGCATCATAACATACTGTAGTCCGACTTGGTCATCACCACCTTGATCCCTTTTGACCAATGGCCCTTCTTATCAAGCCTACTACTAGGTATCTACACTGAACAATAATTACGTGTGGTTGCACTGTACCTCTGTTTTGGCAACGGTACCGAGCCTACATAATATAAGCTTTTTAAGGCTTCATATACTATTGAGACATACTGCGGTCCCAATATCATATATATAATTTACATTAAAACATAATAACCTATGCAATTCCAATATTTTCATAATCTCATTCATGCATACTTTCATTCATACTATCATAAACATCGGCTCGTAACCTCTATATTTTGCCCTTTTTCTCTTACTTGGCACGGTATCTATTCGGCACATATTTTCTACATTTTCTTATAATCACTAGGGACCTTAGTCCCCATAGTTCATATACATACATCTCAAATTAGTATAACTTCAATTCAAATCATAGGTCACACTTATTTGATTAACTATACATTTCATATAAACAGGGTTCGTTAAATATCATTTCTGCTACTATTAAGAGTTTCAAGCATCTCCTACTTTAGTTTTAACGCAAATAAAGTAGTTTAAGAAATTTGGAGATCATATGCCAAAATCCTCATTTTCGCCAAAATCGTAAAATCGTGAAAACCGTAAGAATCAACATTTATACCCAGTAAAAGTTTGCAAATAAGCAATCAATAAGTACATATAAACATAAGCTACATATCCTATGGTTTCTTTTTCTAAAAATACCGATGTGAACAAATCCCCTTACCTTTATCCTGAAAACTGAAACACGAGCTTATTGATCCAAAACTACGGCATGGGCTCCTCAAAACCTAAAAACCAAATAACAATATTTCAAAATTATTCAATCTACTACAGATCTACCGTAACGAAAAAGGATTCAAATCCTTACCTTGATTTTAGGAAAAATGCAGAAAATTTTCAAAATGATGATCTGATCCGCTATAATTGTAGAGTTTCCTCCCCTAATCCATGCAGAAACCTCTTATCGTAGAAATAGATGACGAACGGTGAAGGATTGTAGAGAGAGAGAGAGAGAATTCGCTGGATCTAGAGAGAGAGAGCTTTTGGGTTTTCTTACCCCTTAAGCAACCAAAAATGATATTTATAGAGCCTTTGATCGAATCAAATTCGTCGATGAAGCAGCACCTTCGTCGACGAACATCTTGGACTATTTGTGGACGAAGCTCTTCCTTCATCGACGAACTCCATCCGGATATATTCTTGGTTCACTTGGCATTTCTCCATTGACGACATTCTAAATTTCGGTGACGAATAATTGAAGTGACTTCGTCGACGAATATACTGGCTTCAACGACAAACACTACTAAAATTCCCTTTTTACCCTTTTCTTATGTTAACTTTGGTGTATTCCCAAGAGGGGGGTGAATTGGGTATTTAAAAATTAATCCCCTAGGTTTAGCTAATCTAATAGTATTTCACAACCTAGGGTCTTCCTATATACACACACCCAAATGCGCAGATAATATGCAGAAATTAAATCATTCGCTATAACATACACGTGCTGAAATGTAAAGTGTGGAAAGTATAAATTACACGCACGATATGTTATCGGGGTTCGGCCAATTGTGCCTATGTCCCCGCCTCTAGCTTGCAAGCCTGAGGATTCCACTAAAGGCTCACTTAAAGGGTGGAGCGGCACCAATTACAACAAGTCAATTAGTACAAGGCTAACCTCAACCTTTACAAACTCTCCTTGCGGGGCGGAGAAGGCGCTAGGTCAAATTCACAGGGTTGACCCCAACCTGATCCTTCTGGGCTAGATCAAACACCCTTAGGCCACGCTTGGAAATACTACAGTATTTTTCACAATAATACTAGTACAGTGATTATGATTTCATATAAAGCAGATATGTACCCCAATACGCGCAGTATACTTAATCAATCACATACACATCAACAATGTAGGTAAATGTAAACTCAGTGATGTGTATTTTTGTGCAAGCTACACTCAACAAGATATGATTGTTAATATGCTCAAGAGTGTTCTAATCAAGCTATTTCTTTGAAACAGTAAATATCAAATCTCAATACCATGGTTTCAAAGATGCTGCAAATATTCAAAACAATTCAAAATATTTTCTTTCATGTAATATGCTTAAGAGTTGCTTGAAATAATAATATAGCTTGTTAAAAATATTTTGCACAACAAAATCAAGTTATAGGAATCTCTGTAATGACAATGCAAAGATCCTTAAGCTAACGAAATTTTCCTAACACTAGATTTATCAAATAAAAATCTATGGGAAAAATCTTGTTTAACTCCCCAAAATCAATTAAAATCAATCAAGAAAAATGGTGGGAGTATCTAGCAATATCAAGCAATAAATAAACACTCACAAAGTAAGATTTCTCAAAGGAATGAAGGTGTTTGAGTGTTATGGGGTTGGAATGAACAAATATGGTTTAGGAAATTTGAGAGAATTTTTGGCTAATCCTATTTGCTAATCATCACTAATTTTTGCAAATGAACTCCTATATATAAAGAATGGGTAAATTATAACCGTTGGGGGACACATAGGGTATTCTTAAATTTGTTAAAAAAGTTTAGAAAAAATTAACTATGTTTAACCCTTTAACCTTGGTAAAAATATTAATCAACCCGAAGGAATTCGGGTGGCTGAACTTAAGTTCGGTCGTCCGAATAGACTCATCTTGAAAATTCATATAAAATAGTTCGGGTGCCCGAATTTTCATTCGGATGGCTGAACAAAAGTCAGAGACTTAAGTCCGAGGTTTGGGTGCCCAGTCATATGTTCGGTAGCCCCAACTCGTATGTTCGGTCGCCCAGGGCTTAATTTGAATTAAATTGTTTGGTAGCCTGAGTTGATGAAAAGTCCTTTTTAGGTGGTCCGAGCATCCAAGGGCAATGCGTTCATTCTGGTTCGGTAGCTCGAACCAAAGTCAAACTGTTGACTTCTCAATAGTTTGGGTGCTCGGGTGTTTTGTTCACCTGGGGTTCGGTCGCCCGACCTCACTCATTTTATGCCTATTAAGTTCCATTTTATTTCAATTAATTCCCCTGATATGTTAAGTGATTATGGGGACTTTGTGCACAATGTGCCCTAAAGTCATTCGGTCCCTATGGTCAATCTATAGTCATTTTGAGAGCTTACAAATACCTACATGCATGACATGCAGAGATTATTACAGACCGTTCTTACTTAAATATTACAGACCCAATAATAGTGAAATGAATTACACCATGAAAATAGTCTTTAGGGTCTTTAGGCTTCACTTCAGGTTGCCGCATGCCATTATATGAGTATTTACCAATAAGAACCTGCACACAAACTTGGCAACCATTAAATACCTGAGTATTTGTCATATTCAAAATAGGGTATGACCCATGGGATCAACATCTTATTTATTTTCCTTATTTATGGGTTCGTGTCTCTACAATCTCCCCTCCTTATAAGAATTTCGTCCAAACCAACCGATACCAAGCATACTCTACTTTACGTTAGAGACCTACAAAAAAGTTGGCAGCTTCTCATAAAGCAGCTCTGGCCCAAATTTATTACCTATCCTCACTTGTGGCGGAGGCATACTGTGGTTACAATATGATGTTTCGGAAGATTAGATATACATACAAAACTCTCCCAAAGATCATACTATTTAATCTGAACCACCTATACTACTATACATATCTACAGACCATAAAATAACAGCGGGTACTTCTGGTGTATCTCTGACTCTAGTTCCCATGAAACTTCCCCCACTACATGGTTATGCCATAATACCTTCACTAGCGGTATTTCCTTAGTCTGTAACTGCTGAACTTTTCGATCTAATACCTATACTAGTACCTTCTCATACGATAAAGCATCACTAATCTCTAGAAATTTGTAACTCAACATGTGTGATAGATCTGACACGTACTTCCTCAACACTGACACATGGAAAACGTCATGGACTTGGGATAGTGTTGGGGGTAAAGCCACTCGATAAGCAACTGAACCTATCCTTTCTAGGATCTCGAAAGGCCCAATAAATTAAGGACTTAGCTTCCCCTTCTTCCTGAACCTCATCACCCCTTTCATCGGAGCGATCTTTAAAAATACCATACTTCCGACCTCAAACTCTAGCTCTCGTCGATGAGTATCAGCAAAACTCTTCTGCCGACTCTAAGCTGCCTTAATTCTCTCCCTGATTAACTTGACCTTTATAGAGGTCTGATGTTGACTCTATGAGTCCAATCTTGTTTTGGTAATGACAAATCACTTGGTATTTGATCTATGCATTGAGATTGTGAACAGGAACAATATTTAGCATGCACAGAAGGCTAGAAAGTGATGGAAGCCATGAAGATTAAAGTATATACATCTTGGCACAATCCATGGAACTAAAAGAGTTGAAAAATGAAGATGCAAGCGGCAAGTTCAAGATCGTCATGGGAATGAGTATTTAGAACTGAATGTATTTACATATTTCATATGATTTAATTCGAAGCTTAAAATATACCCTAGGTTGACCTTAGGACTCATGCATCTTATGAAAATATTTAGGGGATATTTATGGACTTAGAGACCTTTTTTAAAAATCCCAAAAAATATTTAATAAAAGAGTAAAGAAAAAGAGCAAAACATATTTTTGAAACTAAAATGAAAAAACCAGAAAGTGTTATGTTCAAAAGACCGAAGTCCCTGCCCTGAAGTCTGAAGTGTCAACTTCAGAAGACTGAAATGTATGCTTAGTCGTTTGAAGATTCAACTTCAGAAGACTAAAGTGTACGCTCAGTCGTCTGAAGATTCAACTTCAGAAGACTAAAGTTTAAGCTCAGTCGTTTGAAGAATTTCTTCAGAAGACCGAAGATTAAGTTCTGTCATCTGAAGATTTATTAGAGAAACACAACAATAGGTAGAAGCACATCAGAAGACTGAACCCTTACTTCAGTTGTCTGAACCTGCAACTTCAGAAGTCTGAACCCCAACTTCAGACGTCTGACTCTGTGTCCATTTCATTTTTTCGAAGCTTTAAGAAACTTCAGTTGTCTGAGCTCGAATCCTCAATCGTCTGAACTTGCAGGAAGAATAAAAAATTAATCTTTAGTGAGAGAACACGTGAGTTTTTCTTAATCAAGTTGATACAACGGTTAGGACTTATCCTAAGGCCAAGGTTACCTATATAACCAACCTCTAAACCCTAGTGCCCTAACTTTTGGCATAAGATTGAGTGTATTGAACGTTTAGCACAACTTGGGAGAGCATTGAACACACTGCTGAATTCTTGCTTGGGATTTTAAGGCTTATATGTCAAATTTGAGCTAAGGCTACATTGATATTAAAAAGGCATTCTAGCGATTGTTGTGCATTCAACTTGGTATTGAGTTTTGGTAAATCGATCTATTTGTTACTACTTATTCTAAAAGAGTTTCCATCTCAAAATCTATCATTGAATATTATTTGAGAGATTGATCTTGAGCGTACTTATATACATATAGATTGTTTTGAAAAGATCACTACTTGAGATAAGTTTTGCCAATGGTTAAATATTTTTTATTCAAGAGTGTATTCATTTAAAGACTCCATATTTTCGATATTACAAAACCACTTGATTAAATATCCTTAGAGCTCATAACTATATGTATTATTGAGGGATATTTTCTAAAAAAATATTATATCAGGTTTTTGATCTTTGGAACACATATCATATATACACATACACATATACAAAGATCATATTGTATTGAGTTTTGGATATTTGAAATAAAACTTATCGACCTAGATTTTTGAAAAACTGAATTACATATTTGTGTTGAGCTCATTTGGTCGGATTCAATATTTGAAGCGGAATAGTAATACTCTTTTAAACCAAGGATTATTTAAAACCCTAACTTCTCCAAAGCACTTACTTATATAATTATTTTGAGAGATTTGATCAAAGGGAAATTTTATGAAGTATATCATTCATATAACGATTACATCGTTACATACATACTGAGCTTCAAGTTTTATCATATGGATATGTGTTAGGTTTTCCATTGTACTCACTAGCTTTGTTAGAAGCAATATTGAGTTGTTTTGCAAATTTGAAATTCTATATTGTAGTCACGGTTCGGGTTATAAACCAGGTGAGGAGGAAGCTATACCTCTTGTAAGCAGCGGATGTAAGGGAAGCTCCGTCCTGGTTAAAGGAGCAGGGATTTAGTGGAATCCTTGAGTGGGTTGCTCAAGGCAAGGACGTAGGCCGAGTTGGCTGAACCTCATAAAAATTATGTGGTTCCTTCTCTCTTTCCTTACTCCTTTTAATTTTCGCAACGCATTTCATTATCTATCTTGCATGTATGTATGTTGAATAACCCCACACGCACTGGATAATTAATTGGGCAAAATTGAATTTATTTAGATAATATTTTGAATCAATTTCCAAGCCCTGCAATTAATTTGTTAAATATATAAATAGGGATTAAGTGGTAAATAATCTTATAGAATTTTTAAATAAACCCAATTCACCCGCCCTTTTGGGATTACACCTGAATTAACATTTGGTATCAGAGTGGGTTCATATAAACTTAATTATTCATTTTATAAAAAGATCACACGACACACATCGGTGAAACTCCATTCGGTGAGGGACACTCATCCACTAGACCACCTATTTTTTGTGTTGTAAATTACATCTATTGGAAAAGAAGGATGAGTATATAGTTTTTAAATGTGGATTGGAAAGTGTGAAAAATTGCTTCCAAGGGAAACTATGTCCCTATGATAGTAGTTGATAAAAAATAATGTACCCAAAACTGAAGATGAGTATACTGAAGAGGTCTGGAATATGTGCAAATAAAAGCTACTGCAATGAATCTGTTATTCTGTGCACTAGATGTAAATGAGTTTAATTAGGTGATGGCCTGTAACACTGCTAAAGAGATTTGGGAAAAATTAGATGTTAAATATGAAGGTACTAAGGAAATAAAAGATAGTAGGATAGACATGCTCACTAGTGAGTATGAAGCATTTAAAATGACTACTGATGAATCTATTCAATTTATGTACACTAGATTCACACACATCACAAATTCTTTAAATGCTCTTGGTAAATCTTACCCTACTTATGAGTTGATCAAGAAAATACTCAAGGGATTACCACCATTTTTGGAAGTTAAAGCTACTACAATAGTAGAAGGGAGAAATTTCAAGGAGATGTCTGTTGATGAACTAATTGGATCTCTCATCACATATGAGCTTGCAATAATTAAGAGGAAGAGTGAGCAAATTAAAGCAAAGAAAGCTACAGCACTTAAGGCATTATCTCACTGCTCCAGTGAAGGAAGTGATTCAGAATTGGATGAAAACATGGCACTCATCACTAAGAAATTTGGAGAGTTCATGAGAAAGTTATGAGAAAGAACAAGAAATACACTTCATATACCCCAAATATATCACTTACCATAAATCCAAAGGAGACTAGAGCCCAGCATTGATGAGAGCAATTACCACCTAAGTCAACTGCTCAGGCAGAGCAATTGACGCCAGCTCCATGATGACTAGAGCAATCTATGCCAACATTATAACAACCGGAGCGATTCACGTTTGCGCCATAATTCGCTAATAAATGGCACATCACCCTTGGGTCAAACTCCATCACTATAAATGGGGATTCAGAGAAGAGGCTAAGGTATCTCATTCTAAACTCTACTTTACTGTTGCATAAAAAACCTCTCAAGTCAATCCCTGACTTAGGCATCGGAGCGATCCCCCGGAGTACACCTCGGGTCCTCCAAGCCTTGCTTATTTATCTCTTTTTAGGTGGTCGTGATCAGGGATCATGAAGGTCGTTCAATTTTTGGCTGCAACAGTTGGCGCCATCTGTGGGAACTTCTTGAGAGGTTTTCTCTTTCAATCCTTGATCATGACTACATCAGATAATTGAAGGTCGATGCATTGGCTCAATTAAGATCGTCCAAAATACCACCATCCGACACCTAGACGTACTCGATGCCGTTCGATCCATCGCCAATTGGGACCCTACCCAGTGCAAACTCTTCATTCGCGGAATTGGATGGGACACTACCATCAAGAACCTCCACAATCTTTTCTCCACCTATGGTGACCTCGAAGAAGCCATCGCGATCCTTGGCAAGGTCACAAGGAAAAGTAAAGGGTACGGGTTTATTACGTTCAAGCATGTCAATGACGCTTTACTCGCATTGAAAAAGCCAAGTAATAAAATTGACGGACGAATAACCGGGACCCAGCTTGCGATATTGGGAAATTCCGGATCTAATACGAATCCGACAACAATTGATGTTTCTATGCGCAAGATTTATGTAGCCAACGTGCCTATTCTCAAGGTATGATTTTTTCTCCATCATACAATAATAATTCTATAAAAAAAAACAAATAGATGTCATAGTTTCAACCCTTGAAAAGCTCCATCTTAATGGCTAATAATAATTAATAGGATGTTCAAGTTATTTAATTATTTAAACAATGACCTATGCACCAAATGCATAGTGGGGTCATGATAGTTGCACTGCAAGTTAAATAAACAAAGCCAAACTTTGAAATTCCAATGGGTTGGCCGAATGCACCATGGGTTTGGCAATAATGACTTTTGCACATTCATGTGCGTTGAACAGTGCTCTAAATAGTGAATTTGAAATTGCTATTGGGAATTTGAGTTGAAATTACAACGCACATTGAAATTACACAATTGTAGCAACTACAATCGGCAAAACCTCAAACAGAAAAATGAAGCTCCTTAGTGACATTCTATCGAGCACCTGGAGCCCAATCAGCTGAATAATCCACACCATAATCAAAACAAACAGTAACAAAATCACCGTCGTCAATGGTAGACATCTCGCAGATCTCAATCTTAAACTTCAATCTACCATTGCACTCACAACCCCATCCAACATGGGACTCATGAATCAACTGGGATACAATTGAATAATCTAAGTTTATAGACCCCACATATGACACAGATAACACAAAAATAGTCTGCGAAATCTATAACATTGCACGCTTACTTGCAGTTCCCTTTGCCATAAAAGATCGAACACTTGGTGCATACACATCCAAACCCTTTGAAACAAATCCATCTCGAACCGATTAAGAATCCTAACTGATATTGAAAATACCATAACTCACATCTTTAACCCCAATGAAATCAAAACTACAAGAACCTGTCGAATTGAACAACCATCCCAGCATCATAAATTATCAAAATGTTACTGAAGATATAGCCCAAAAAATGAGCACAACTCATTACGTAATTAAGAATTGGCCCAACTGATGAGCAACGCTCGTGAGGCCAGAAGACTGCCCAAAAAACGAGCACGACTCATTAGGCAAAAAAGAATCAGCCCAACTGACGAGCAACGCTCGTGAGGCTAGAAGACTGCCCAAAAATGAGCACATCTCATTAGGCAAAGAAGAATCGGCCCAACTGACGAGCAACGCTCGTGAGGCTAGAAGACTGCCCAAAAAATGAGCACAACTCATTAGGCAAAGAAGAATCAGCCCAACCGACGAGCAACGCTCGTGAGGCCTAAAAACAGTCCAAAATATGAGCATAGCTCATTAGGCCAAAAATGACAAAAAAGAAGAGCACGACTCATGAAACCACAAGCAGCCCAACATGCCTCAAGAAGAGCTGCTCGACAAAAAAAAAAAAAATACAACTTTCGAACTTTGGAAGCCAGCTTCAAAAATTCGAAAACTGAAGGGGGGACAACTGATATACCTCAAATATATCACTTACCATAAATCCAAAGGAGACTAGAGCCCAGCATTGATGAGGGCAATTACCACCTAAGTCAACTGCTCAGGCAGAGCAATTGACGCCAGCTCCATGATGACTAGAGCAATCTACGCCAACGTTATAACAACGGGAGTGATTCACGTTTGCGCCATAATTCGCTAATAAATGGCACATCACCCTTGGGTCAAACTCCATCACTATAAATGGGGATTCAGAGAAGAGGCTAAGGTATCTCATTCTAAACTCTACTTTACTGTTGCATAAAAAACCTCTCAAGTCAATCCCCGACTTAGGCATCGGAGCGATCCCCCGGAGTACACCCCACGTCCTCCAAGCCTTGCTTATTTATCTCTTTTCAGGTGGTCGTGATCAGGAATCATGAAGATTGTTCAATTTTTTGCTGCAACAACACTAGAAAATTCAAGGGCTCAAAAACAGAAAATGGAGAGTCAAGCAAAAGGAAGCAAAAAGATGATCCTCCCATGTGTTATAACTATAGAGAATTTTGGACACATCAAGTCGGATTGTCACAACTGAAGAAAGTGTCTAAGAAGAAGAAGAAGAAGAAGAAGAAGAAGAAGAACAAGGCTCTAAAGGTGGGCTGGGACACTCACAATACCAGCAGTTCAGAATCTGAATCCAGTAATGACAAGATTACGAATCTATGTCTGATGACTCTTGATGACCACGAGGTATAATCCTCTTGTTCTGCTTCATCTTACTATTCAAGTAATTCAGAAAATGAAAATAGCATGCTTTCTTATAATGAATTACTCTAATACCAATTTGTTGTAAAATGATCGGATGTAGGAAGCATAGCTGAATAAGTAAAACGCAATAAGCAATCAAACACAACCAGTATATAAGAAACAACAAGAACAACAACATCAGAATTAATGTGGTTCGACAATGCCTACATCCACGAGAGCAATTGGCACATGAATTTCACTAAGAAATTTTAGGATACACAATACACTTATCAAAATGTTCTCTCGTCTCACAATACACTGAGACAAGAATATATAGACTTTCCTTCAGATGTTTTCCCCCCAAAACGAACCAACTTAACATTCAAATTCAAATTTTGAATTTCATTCTCGCTACCGAGAAACAAACTCGTCGATGGTTTTCCTGAGATTTCTTGAAACCGTCGACGATTTGAGATACCGAGAGCATGTTTCTATGCTGCACTATGTTCTTCTCCTTGTATAAGTTAAACATTTCAAGAAATGAGTCACCAATCACAACAATCTACACCTTTGTTTTCATGTTCATAAAGCGAGAGATAGTTAATTTTCCTAACCAGTGGTCATTAAGTTCAAAGTAGGAGCCTAAATTAATTAATTGGGCTTCATTATCTCCTATTATGCTTAAGTTGGGAGTATGCGTTCTTGAGACCACCCCATTGTACATGTAGCATAAAAGTTATTTAAAGATTTTTAAAAATGGGAAATATTATTCATTGAATTTGTGATGCTGCGTTATATGGCTAGATTTAAAAAAAAAAATCTATATTATGATTGTACATGATTATTTACCTCTAGCTATCTCCTTGCAAAAGTTTACATAACATGAGATAATCCTGGAAATACTTGCAAAATTTAGCAATAGTCAAAGCTCAAAAATCAACTTTGGAATGACGACACCCGTGACTCACACACATGCATCATTCTAATTTCAAGTATTTTATATTTTATTCATTTTAGTTTAGCATATATTTACATCATATCATAATTGAATTTTGTTAAATATTTTATAAAAATAAAAAATAATTAATTATTTTATCTTATATTTCTTCAACAAACATTTTACCTGTGTAGATGACTACAAAATTCATGTGATGCATGCAGCAATGTGAGAACCACAAGCGGATATATATTTGCATATATGGTTGACTTGAGCTCATTAATTAAGAGTGCTGGTTTATCTAGTGGTATTAAGGCCAGCCATTGAAAGGGCCTTTACAATATTGTAATGTGATAAAAACTCACCCTGTTAATTCTCCCCCGCCATCCCTTTTAATTACGAGTTTGAAACATAGCTATGATAAATCTCATTCCAAGTATTATTCGATATCCTGCACTATTAATTAATCTTTATATTAATGGATTTTTCCAACTCTAATATCCCGTCTCATATAATTTTCAATATTTTTTGTATTTGAAGATTCGTGTCCGAGACATTTGACATATAAGTTCCAAACTTCAACCCTTAAGATGTGCTTCATTTGTGTGTATGTTTCGTGTTGATTTAAATAAGAATTTTACATTATCATTTGCCTAAAAATGAAACTATCTTTTTTGAAGAATATTTTATTTGTTGTGAAAATATATCTTTGGACTATGCACATTTATAGTGCAAATTGAAACAAAAGCAAAAGAAAATTTGTTGAAATATTTTCTAAAATATACGATTTTATAGGTTTTCAAAGTCTTCCTTTTATGAATTTTCTAAAACATTCATGAGGAATATTTAATGTTATATGGGTTTGTCCTACATTGAAAAAAGTGGAAAAGGAAAAGTCATTAATAAATGATAAGATGGAATAATCCCTTAAAGTTGATTTAGAGAAAGTGCTAGTGTGTACTCTACTGCACCTTCACACCGTCCACACACGCACTCGTGTATGCGCGTGGCGTGGGTTGTAGGGCGCTAGTGGCTTAAAATTAATCTTATATTTTTTAAGATCAAGTGGTGCGACCACAATACCATCGATTGAACATGAATGAATAATTGAATTTCCAAAATATCTCAACAAGGCTCAACCTGTTGGGGTTTGTCCCACATCGATTGTGGAAGGGGCTTGATGGTCAGTTATTAAGTGTGAGGGAAAGCCTCACCCCATGAGTTAACTTTTGGGGTTGAGAAGGTTCAAGACCACCCAACACTGATATCAGAGCCCATGGTTTCTCCTTGGGATGCTGGGCATGTGGTGTTGCCAATTTGGTGAGCTCAATTTGTGTGAAGTTTGGAGCCCGATCCCAATTCGTGAGAAGTTTGGAACCCGATGTGTGAGGAGGAAATTGTTGGGGTTTGTCCCACATCGATTGTGGAAGGGGTTTGGTGGTCAGTTATTAAGTGTGAGGAAAAGTCTCACCCCATGAGTTAGCTTTTGGGGTTGAGAAGGCCCAAGACCACCCAACACGATCAAGTCAACGCCTGGTGCAATTAGGTCGAATTCGCTTCACGATTTGAACAGATGCAACCTTTCGGAAAAGGCATAATTCTATCTATTTAAAGATAGAATTAACTCCATGAAATATATAGAAAATACATCATTCTCTAATTCTCTTTCTTATATAAAGCTTCCATAAATTATATCTTTTTCAAATCAAAATTCTATTTTCTACAGAAATAGAATTCTAGAAAATTTGTTCAGATTATTCTAAGGGTATTTGTGATCAGTTTTGTTTGTGTAAAATGCAAACTGATATCATATTATATTTTTGGTTTCATTGTATCTTGAAAACGTATTTGCTAACTCCATACACATCAATATAGTGAAAGCAAATAACGTTTTAAGGAAAACGACATTATAACGTGACTTAAAGCATTTTCTATTTATTATTCTACAAAATTAAGGAAAAAAATAATCATTTATATGGTTTGGTA
The DNA here is from genome assembly GCF_029873635.1 of Malania oleifera. Lineage (NCBI taxonomy): Eukaryota > Viridiplantae > Streptophyta > Magnoliopsida > Santalales > Ximeniaceae > Malania > Malania oleifera. The sequence goes on from NC_080426.1 coordinate 13,176,642, forward strand.
GCATATCTATGTACGTATATAAAGAGTCTTTGCAATATATATATATATATATATATATATATATATATATATATCTGTGTGTGTGTGTGTGTGAAAACTTCAAAATATCCTTTTGCAATATATAATAATATTATGACTATTAAGGAAATTATGTAGATTTCCATCAAACCGTCGATGATTTTAGCAAACTATCGTCAGTTACACCTGCTGCTGAATCGTCGAGAATCTTATCAGTTGAAAATTTGCTAATATCCAATAGTATGTGGTGAACTGGGATTCTTCAGTTGTATTACTTGAATAGTCGTTTGCATTTAAAAAAAAAAAAAAGGACGGCACCTCCATTTATTTATTAATATACCCTCACTTATGGCGGAGGAATACCGTGGTTACAAAATAAAACAAAAGGGAGAGTACAGAGAAACCCTCTAAAAAAAAACCAACACCAGCAACCAAACCAAACTAAGACAATAAAAACTAAACATAACTAACAAAGAAGACAAAAATATAAACATAACCAAAATCAAATCAAAATACACCCAACGAAACTCTAGAGTTGAGCTAACGACGAACAGAAACGAGACCCCACCTATCCATCAGAAGAATACCTTTCAGATAACGTGGTTGAAGTTGTTGTTTTTCGTAGATTACATTATTTCCCATTTCTCCTTCTTTAGCAAGAAAATCCGCCGCACTCTTGCCTTCCCTATATTGATGCATCATCATGACGTTCACTCCTTCTAACTCCACCACGAGCTCCTCCCAAAATTCTCAAAGATACCACAAAGTACATCTACCTTTTCGCAACCAATCAACTACAATTCGTGAGTCACTTTCAATAATCATATTAAAATAATGCAAACGTTTACACAAACAAATTCCTTCCCTGATTGTATTTAATTTCGCACTATTATTCGTACAATTACCAAAATAATTTGAAAAAGTCGCTTTTACTATGCCATGACAATCCCGAATAATTCCTCCACCTCCTGAAGTACTCGAATTGCCCCTACAGCTCCCATCACAATTAAGTTTTATCCATCCTACTGGAGGTTTAACCCACAAAATAATTTTTTTAGGCTTGTCGCAACCTCCCTGATGCTTAATTTGAAACTCATTCAAAATCTTAATGTCTGACTTCTTCAATTTTTGAAAAAAATTGGTACTCTCAGTAAAAAAACTAACCCAAAATCGAACACTTCTCCACATCTGATCTGCACTTTGGTAAACTACTTCTATTCTCGCTTTACATTTTCGATTCCAAATGCATCACGTAATCAAACACGGAATCAGGCCAATTAAAATACCTTTAATAGATGACTTTTGAGCATAGTGGAACCAATTTGCCATTTTATTTTTCTAGGAAAGGGATCGTTCGAAAGAAATCCCAAATTTTCCGTTTAGGATCTCTTTGATTTAACATTTAAACACTTTTAAATGTGAAACAAATTTACCTTGTACAAATCCTATATATAGGATATCTTTACATCAATAAAAGAGTCTTGCATTTTCTATAACGACTTGCCTCAAAATACCCACACACTATTGGTTCAAAATACCATGCTTACAATACCTCAAAAGCTTTTGGAGTGTGTTCATCCTACAAGTGAAATCTCCCACTTATTCACAAACTTTAAGGGTTTGTTTGGATGAAATATTTTATTTGGAAAAAGGAAAGGAAAAGAAAATAAGAAGGAAACTCATTTTCCATTATATTTTCCGTCTATATGAAATACTATTAAAAATGAAAGTTTGTTTTAATACGATTAAAAATTAGGAAAATTCAAATATTAATGACTTGTAGAATAAAAATTTTGTTCACGGATTTGATAAATTTTTTATTTTCCTTGATAACCAAATATGAAAATATGGATTTCTTGAAAATTTCCTTTCCTTTCCCTACCCTAATATTTTCCAAGTTCCAAATTGGGCCTAAGAGTCTATTTGGATCAAGGAATTTATGTGGAAAAAGGGGAAAAAAAATAAGAAAAATAAAGAGGAAACATTTTCCTTTATATTTCCTTCTCTATTAGATACTATTAAAAATAAAAGTTTGTTTTAATATGATTAAAAATTGTAATAAAAAATAAATACTAGTAATGTGTAAAATTAATTTTTTTTTTATTTTACAATTTGATATATTTTTCATTTTCTTTCTCATTTTCCTTAATAACCAAACATGAAAATGAGAATTCCTTATATTTCCCTTTCCTTTCCTTAATATTTTCTAACTTCCAAACGGGGGCCTAAGTGAAAAACTCTTTTGGGTTTCGAATATGGTCCACAATCCAACAATATCTCGTTGGCAAATTTAGGCATTAATATGTTACATTTTATCCAAATCTACAAAAATTTTAATAAAAATTTAAATATTGAATTCTATTTTTTTTATTAAATAAATATAAATATTTAAACACGCAATCTCTCACTTTCAAAACAGGGAAACCTTGATGATGACTAGAAATAGATTTGCAGGCAAACGTATCCCGGCCTGTTATAAAAGTATACCCACTAAAGCCAAAACACTACCCATCAAAGGGAATTAAAAAAAGATTAATTAATTAATTAAGAGAATTGTGTTACTGTTAACTCCACTAATTAGTAATTACTTAAATTCTCAAATTGCTTTTCCTAAAATGCTTTTAATTAACCCATAGATTTTATAGTTTGTTCTTAAAAGGCAAAAGGGAGTTGGAGGATTTTGACTCCTGCGACTTCACCTTTTGAAAAATGGCTTGTTTCCTCTCCTCTCCTCACCGGCCACCGCCACCCTCCTCGCTGCGTTTTCAACTCCCTAGTGTTTCATCTTCTTCCATTTTTTTTTCAGAGTCAAATTAGAACATTCTTCAGTTTGCATTTGCTAATCTACGACTTTGAGAAATGGGGTTTACTCAGCGAGGCATTCTGAAAACTCAGGCGTTAGATTTTTTCCATAAAAATTAGTGTCAATTTGTTGAATTTTTCAAAGGGTGGAATTATAATTTCAAAAATTAAAATGTATCTCCCAAAAATTAGACATTAACGTCTCACTGTCTTAGATTAATCCAACGTTTTTATCGCTTTTACTCTTTACCGACCATGAGAAAGAATAAACCCTCTGGAGTTTCTCTACACAAAGTGCGTTAAATATGAACTATTAACTTCTTTGAGAGAGAGAGAGAGAGAGATAACTTTTGAACCTCGTAACAAAGTTCTATGAAGCCATGGATGATCATGATTCGCATGAAAACACTTTGGGTATGCACTATTTCTTATCTATGTGGTAGTATATAAAAGAAGTGCAAATGATACAAATTATTTGTTTAGAAAAAATATCATAATTTTTTAAAATATTTTTGTCAACTAGGTATGAGATTCGCAATCATTTATAAACGTTACTATTAGATTGTGTTATGTAAATTTAGTCACTTTAGTAATGTTCGTAGTATACATATGAATTATTACAGAATAACAACTAGTTGAAAAAGTATTGAACTAAAATAGCTGGAGTAGAAATAAAAGCCATTAAGTTTAAAAAGTGAAATGATAAACTAGAAAGCTAATTAAATTGGTTAGATATATATTCGCTAATTAAATTATGATGCTCCAAGACTAAGCATCGACATATATATATATATATATATATATATATATATATATATTATGATGTTCCAAGACCAATTTTTTATATAAACATGCACACCAACAGTATAAATCATTTGTTTGGTAAAAAAAAATATTACAAAATTTTAAAATATTATTTTTGACCAATCTTTCAAGATTTGCAATCATTGATAAACTTTTAATTAGATTGTGTTAGAATTTAGTCACTTGGACAATGTTTATAACATTCATATGAACTAATACAATAATTAGTTAGAGAAAGTGGACCAAAAACAAATGAATATAACAAAGAAAAACAAATCAATATACGTCGGAACCCCTACTAGCACTTCTCTCTCTCCCTCTCTTTCTCTCCCTCTCCTATGCTTAGAAGTAACTTATTAAGAATTTATCATAATTTACTTTAACTATTTATACAAGACGTTATAATCTTCTAATGCTAGTAATGATCAACAAAACGACCCTAGAAGGGTAGGAAGATCGAAAAGAAAAGTTAAGTCTCAAGCGAGAATACGAAACTTTTAGTATCTAATATAGATCCTTGTTGATAAATATATAATATTGGAAGAATAAGGAAATGAATAACCTATCTACTCTTTGTGAAACTACAGTTACGAATAATAGGTATTTTCATATTGAATAATATATCCATAAAGATAGGATTTTTATTTTTTATTTTTTGGCTTTCGCATTATTATAGTACTAATAATAAGATTTTTTTTTTTTTTAATATTTGGGGGACGCTAGCCACCATCGTCACTTTGGATACTAGAGTGCGACGCCAAACCCAGAGTAGTGAAAGTTGTCTGCCCATTGATGCACCTCTAATAATTCACTGGGATAAACTCTCAAAAAGGAATTGAACTCGTGACCTTGAAATCACCACAATCACAAATTGCCCTTACTACTTGAGCTAACCCGACTGGGTTATTAGTGTAGTGCCCGTTTCTTAAAAGAAGTTATTGATGCCAAAATTAAAAAAAACGAGGTTATTATTCTCATTTCTTGTCTCCTTCATCTGTCATGCTTTTTCTTTTCTCCTCACATTGTCATTTACGTGTTTAATGTTACCAAGTAGTATGAATTTTTAAAGCATAAATAATAATGTGGTAAGAGAAGAATTAATGGGTTAGGAGTAAGAAAAGAGGATTCATTAGAGTTATAATTTTAAATTTTAATCTGTACGTATTTCTTAAAATATTCTCCAACTACCCACCATCGCATATTTATACATCTCATTCCAAATTTCTACCTACTTTATTAGACGAGACTACTTCTAATCTATACCATACTATACTATACTATATAAAATATAATTAATAATATAAAAGCATTGATTGTGACAAAATATCATTTGACTTTTTTGAAATTTTTCTTTGTTAAGTGGCATGGGTATATGGTTTGCAATCATTTATAAACTTTTTTACCAAGTCCTTCAATAGTGTTCCTTTGCTTTCATGCATGTAAATTATTACAAAATAATGTTTTTTTTTATAGCTAAAATAGTGGCCCTTTGGTGGGAATAGAGAAGAGGAGAGCTTCCAACCAATTGGACCGCGTTTGTTGAGGTGCAATTCCAATAAGTACGTCCTTTACATTGATGAACTCTTCATTGTAACGATTAGCTAAATTAATTAATGTAAATCAACATAAATGATAGGAGAAAAAACCAATGAAAGTTTAATTAAACGCTTATTAAGTAACAAATTATGAAAATTAAGGGACTTTCTAGTATTATTTTTGGTTTTCTTTTTTTTTTTTCATTTGTATAAAATGCAAAAAAAAAACATATTATAGTTAATATTACTTTTTTCTTGCTTTTATTTTAATTATTTAATCAACGTGATTTTCTAAAAATATTTAATTTTGTGTATCAGATCATTCAATTTATATACAATTTTTAATTAATGGTAAAATAAAACGGCTGCGTGAATTTAAAATCTAATTTAAATAAAAATATCCATAATTTTATTTAAAAAATAATTTTAACTGTTTTTAATCTGTATTCATTTTTATTTTTGTTATTCATTGTTATTTAATTCAGTGACAAAAGTGATCGATGGTTTGTTCAATGCAAATTTTAATTTATTTTTAATTAAAAGATGTTAATCAAGCAAGTTTTTTTTTTTTTTTTAAACTTAATTTTTATTTTCATAATTTTTAACAACGATATTAAATGACTCCTAAAATAAGACACACCACATTTACGTGAACTTTTCAATTTTTGCATCAACAAAATACATAGACATTTTGTAAAATTATAAGCTTTTAAATACAAAAAATAAATATAAAATATAAAATTAGTCACAACCAACCCAACAATATACCATTGCTCCAAAACAAAACCCTAAGAAAACAAACCAAAAAAAAAAAACACTAGCTAGCACAAACCCTCCCCAAGAACTTAAAGCAAACCAACCAATGAGATCAAGTAGGATACACTCGATGGCACTTGGCCTACCCAACAATGAACAATAATACAATACACTGCAACTTAGCCTAACCAATAATTTTTTATACATTAAAAAAAAAAAAACACTACAATTGTATATGAAAATAACTCTACTGCATGCCCTACTCTTTACTCTCCTAATTATTAGTTCAATATTGTTTATCAAGTCTACAATTTTTAACCATTTCTAGAGTTGACTCCTAACAAAACAGTGGGCTTATTTATTTACTCTCTTTGACCCTTTCTTCATGCTTATAACTAAAGCACATTTACACGTTGTACCACATTAATTCATCTTCGCATTTTCAATATTTGTGGGCTTCAAATTAATAGCATTAGCATTAGCTCTGTTGCATATGAATGAAGCTTCCTTCTTCTTCTTTTGTTGTGTTAAATTAATTTCTCCCTTCCATCATGCCTATCCCAAACTTCTCATCCCGTCTCCACCTGCATTCGGCGGCGCAAACCCCCCTGGTTTTTACCTTCTCAATATTTTTTACGAATTTTGTTTTTGGGCTACGCGATAATTTTGTCGTCAGTAATTCTTTTCATGTGGCCATTTTTTTAATCAAAATTATGGCTTCAAATTCATTATTAAGTGTAGGCACAGCTGGAAATTTAGGTTTGGCGGTACGTATAATTGTTTTAATTTGAGATTGTTAAAAAAAAACAAAAAATTGTAATATTTCAAAGGAGCATAACAGCTAAATACATCATATTCTTCAGGGATTTGGAATGAATATATGAATATCTGTGTTATCGCTTGTATGGTAATTCTCTTGTAGATGAATAATACAAGTAGTTCTTTTCATTGTGGTGTTCTGTTGCCTTGGATTATGATGTCTCTGATTGTTATAGTCTTATTCGGTGTATAAGAATATATTGCTCATGTGAAATCCTATTGTTTCTTGTTTTCCTTGAGTATTGAGACTCACCTGGTGCTCGTGCTTGCAGGCTTGAACGTGTGAGAGTTGGCTGACTTGTCGAGGGAGAGCTCTCAACGAGTGCCACACGGCCCTTGCTTAAGTCCCATTTTGGGGGTCCGTGACAGTTGGTATCAGAGCACAGTGTGTGCGAGCACCATGCGTGGGATTAGGAGAAATAAGTCAGGAAGAGTGAAGCGCATTGAGGCGCTTGAGACAAAACTCGCAACCCTGGAGACAACGTGCGGTGACCTCCAAGGGTTGGTGGCAACATTGATAAAAGAGAAAGGGGGGTCAACAGAGCTTGAGGCCGCCGAAGAAAACCCTAGAGAAAATCTCTATGGGGTATTAAAAGTCGTAGAGAGACTTGAGGAACTTGAAAAATTCATTCCAAGTGTGAAATCCCTGGAGAAACGGCCAAGAGAGCTTGAGGCCTTCCAGAAGAGTATCGAGCAGTTGGAAGCCTTTGAGAGTAGGCTACAACATATTGAGGGCATATTGCCATCTTTTTCGTCCCAACGGGGAGAGCCAATAGAGCTTGAGGCCTCCTTACGGGAGCTAACGGATAATCTTGATTTCCTTACAGAAGATGTTAAAGTGTCCATTACTGCTTTGAAGGGAGATTTGAAGGAGATGGGCAATGTCCAAAGTGCGGTGGTCCAAGTCCAGAGGGATTTACAAGAGATCACTGCGAAAGTGAATGCAGTGGCACAGTTAGCCCGATGGCCAGTTGCACATCCAAATGAGACTTCTCGATAGAAGGTACCGGAACCTAAAAGTTTTGGGGGTACACGAGATGCAAAGGAGCTAGACAATTTCTTCTTTGATATGGAACACTACTTCACGTGCTCCCGAGTGGATTTAGAAGTGGACCGCGTCAATATGGCAACGGTATACCTAGTTGGGGATGCAAAATTGTGGTGGAGAACTAAATGGAATGATATTCAGCACAATAGATGTGTCATTAACACATGGGAGGGGTTGAAACAGGCGTTGAAGGCCCAATTCTATCCAGAAAATATGGAGTATATAGCAAAGTGTAAAGTAATGGAATTGCAACAGATGGGCTCGTTAAGGAGTTATGTAAGGGAATACCAAGCCTTGATGTTGGATATTGTAGACATGACTGAATCGGATAAACTGATTCATTTTCTTCGGGGTTTGAAGACATGGCCAAGAAATGAAATACGTCGGCAAGGTGCTGGTGATCTCTCTTCTGCCCTCGCTGCTGCTGAACGGTTGGATGATTTTTCAGATACTTCTGGGAAGCGAAATTTCCCTACATCCGCCAATAATGATTCCCGTCCCAACAAAGTGTATAAGCCCACAAATGGGGGAAGGGATAAGGAGACAAATAGTTCTTGGAAAGATAAAAGAGCGCCCATGAATAGGGAGTGGAGGGGCGGACGAACAGGGGGTGGAGAGCGTCGACCGATCTCTTGTTTTCTTTGCAGTGGACCACATCGAGTGGCGGAGTGCCCCGATCGTAAGGCTTTGAATGCTATGAAGGCCCTTTGAGGGGAAACCGAAACCTCGACAGCAATTCCAGAAGAACAACCAAATATGGTGGGAGCCTTGAGATTTTTGGGGGCATTAGAGCGTCAAGTAATTCACAACAAGTCTCAGGAGAAGGGACTAATGTATGTGGATCTACTTTTGAATGGAAAGAAAATCAGGGCCATGATTGATACAGGGGCCACCCATAATTTCATTGCTAATTCTGAAGCTCAACGGTTAGAATTGCAAGTAGATAAAGATGTGGGCAAGATAAAAGCAGTGAATTCTCCAGCATTAACCACGGTGGGGGTGGTACCTAAAGTGGCATGCCAAATGGGATCATGGTCTGGAACAGTTGATTTCACTGTGGCACCCCTTGACGACTTTGATGTGGTATTGGGGATGGATTTTCTTAAAGTGACACGCTCAATGCCGATCCCAGCTGCGGATTGTCTTGTGATAATGGGAAGTGCACCTTGTGCGGTCCCCGCAGCCTACAACAATTTTGATGAGAGGAAGTTGCTCTCAGCCCTCCAATTCAAAAAGGGAGTAAAAAGGGGAGAATCTTCTTTCGTGGTTCTACCAATAGTCTCAGAAGATGCAGAAGTAGGGAAATATCCACTTGAGATTAAGGAAGTTTTAGAAGAGTTCAAGGAGGTGATCCCGGAACAGCTACCCAGGGTTTTACCACCTCGACGACAAATTGACCACGAAATTGAACTTTTGCCAGGAGTAAAGCCGCCAGCACGTGCCCCTTATCGAATGGCGCCGCCTGAGTTAGCTGAACTTAGAAGGCAACTGAATGATCTTATTGCAGCAGGGTTCATCCGGCCTTCAAAAGCACCTTTTGGGGCCCCAGTGTTATTTCAGAAGAAACAAGATGGTAGTTTGCGCTTGTGTATAGATTATCGGGCTCTTAATAAGGTGACCGTGCGCAACAAGTATCCTATTCCACTGATTGCTGATATTTTTGACCAGTTAAGTACAGCTAGATATTTCACGAAACTGGACTTGAGGTCGGGATATCATCAAGTGCGCATTGTTGAGGGAGATGAACCGAAGACCACTTGTGTCACACGGTATGGAGCATTTGAATTCCTTGTCATGCCTTTTGGGCTAACAAATGCACCCGCTACCTTTTGTTCTCTAATGAATCAGGTTTTTCGAGACTACCTTGATCAGTTTGTGGTTGTTTACCTTGATGACATACTGGTTTTCAGCGCATCCTTAGAAGAACATAAAGATCATCTTCGAAAGGTTTTTCAAAAACTCAAAGAAAATCAGTTATATGTAAAAGGGGAGAAGTGTGCTTTCGCTCAAAAGCGTATTAAATTCTTGGGGCATATCATTGAGGAGGGCCAGATTCGGATGGATTCAGCTAAAGTAAAAACTATCAAGGAGTGGCGAGCACCTACATCCGTTAGAGAACTGCGATCTTTCTTGGGTCTAGCCAACTACTACCGAAAGTTTATAGAGGGGTACTCTAGAAGAGTTGTATTGTTAACGAATTTATTGAGGAAGGGGGTACCATGGGGGTGGTCAGAAGAGTGCCAATCAGCATTTGTTGAATTAAAGGAAAAGATTGTAGGAGATCCTGTGCTAATCTTTCCTGATGTGACAAAACCGTTTGAAGTGCAAGTAGATGCCTCAGACTTTGCATTAGGGGGAGTTCTCTTGCAGGAAGGGCATCCAGTTGCTTTTGAAAGTAGAAAATTGTCGGGTGCCGAACGGAACTATACAGCACAAGAAAAGGAGCTTCTCGCAGTGGTACATTGTCTTCGGGTGTGGAGGCACTATCTTTTGGGGTCCAAATTTGTGGTAAAAACCGATAATGTAGCAGTTACTCATTTTTTGTCACAACCTGGACTAACGTCAAAACAAGCCCGTTGGCAGGAGAAGCTAGCTGAATTTGATTTTGCTTTTGAATATAAAGTGGGAAAGACGAATGAAGTGGCCTACGCTTTAAGTAGAAAAACTGAATTGGCAGCATTGAAAATCATCAGTCATCTATCAACTAGTAGGGTGGCGCTACCTTTGAAGAATCTTATCAAGGAACATTTAAGTACAGACCAGCAGGCGCAGTCACTAAGCAAACTAATAGACGAAGGGAAGACACGACAATTCTGGATAGAAGATGGACTGATAATGACTAAAGGCAGGAGAGTCTATGTGCCTAAAGCTGGAAACTTGAGGAAAACCTTACTGAAAGAGTGTCATGATACGTTGTGGGCTGGTCATTCGGGATGGCGAAGAACTCATGCTTTGATTACACAGGGGTACTATTGGCCAAATATGCAAGATGATGTGATGAGTTATACTAAAACGTGCTTGATCTGTCAACAAGACAAGGTAGAAAGAAAGAAGACCTCAGGTTTATTGGAGCCATTGCTAGTTCCTGTTAGGCCATGGGAGAGTGTCTCTTTGGATTTTATTTCCTCGTTGCCAAAAGTAGAGGAGTTTGACACAATTTTGGTGGTGATTGACCGGTTCTCAAAGTATGCTTAGAGCATTCTAACCATATATAAGTTGGGAGATTGGTAAATGCTTCTAGGGTCCGTGAATTAGGGTCGCTCAAAAGAATTAAAAACCAAGATTCACAATTTCCAATTTTTATTTTCAATTGGCCTTGTTTCCAAAGTTAAAAATTGATGTATTTGTGTGTCTACTTGTTGGGAAATGTGCGTCAATTAATAAATAGTATAGAAAAAGCATAAAGATGAAGCAACAAAAAACACACAGATTTAATGTGGTTCGGCAGTATGTCTTCATCCACAGGAGCGAGTCGTGGCTAGATTTCACTATATTAAAGTAGGATTACATCATATGTATTTATACTAACTCTAATCGTACAAAGGTATTAGTAAAATTCCTTAAATACCCATGTACCATACCGCGAGAGCATTGCCCTTGCACTCCTAACCCATTAATCGTCTCAACCCATAAAACAATAAACTACAAGCGCAAAAAACTGATGTTGTCATTTCGCTCCACTTCCAGTATCATCCTACTTTCTCTATACACGTGTTTCACTCAATACGAGTCATATACTACAACATTACTATCAATTAGAGAAACAAGAGAACTTTTTTAATCATTATTTTTTGTTCTCATTACTTCTAAAATGTTAAAAGTTTTATTTATTTGTAGATACATAAAGAGTTTAATAAATAATATTAATTTTCAATTTAGAACATGTTTATAATTGTTCAGTCTCTCTAGTAACATCACATTATCTACATAATTTTTACTCTTTCGAAAAAAAAAAAAAAAGACGGAGAGTTGTCAAGTGTACTTGAATAGGTTGTAGCGTACGTCCAAACAATTAGCGTGTATGCGTAGAGAAAGAGAGAATTAAACAAACTATATATGTTTGTAACTCAAATAAAAATTTTAATTTTTAGACATTATAAATATTACTAAATGAATGGTTTCACAAAAACAAAATAGTCTAAGTTCATATTTTAATAAATATAAATTTTTAGTACCTCTCAAAAAATTAATTTCTTATTCAGGTTGATAAAATTAATAATTAAGAATGATTTTTTTTTCTAAATTATATTTAATTTAACAAAATAAGAGTAATATCGAGTTTAAAATACAATAGTATTTAATTTTAAATATTCAAATCTCATAATTCAATCAAGCCATTAAATAATTAATTTAATTAGCATATTATGGTGATCACCTAAAGCGACGGGGAGGAAGAAAAAAAAAACAAAGAGCCTAAGAAAACTTATGAATAATCAACCCAATATTAGGATAGAGTAGTATAAGTAATGTAATCACGCATAATTCTCTTATACAATTATCTTTAAGTGTAACCTTATTATATATATGGCCCTTTGATCCCTTTTTCAAGCGTCTTTCAAGGAGTTAAATATCTAAAATTGATGTGGATTGGCTCTTGACATTATATATTGGAGGTTACACATACCTTTATTTCAACATTGATTGGTAGGTTACTACCCTCATGATAATCACTACTTACGGGTTTTAGAGAATACCCTTAGGACCCTCTCTAACTCAATAGTAATTATTAAGCCTTGAAATGCTTTAGGCTTAGGAGTATGTTTTTTAAGGTTGCTTGGATCAAGTGGTTTTTCATTCCTTGAATGCTAGGAGGAAATTTCGTTATACCTCGGATACTTAGACTAGGTTGACTTTGGTACCTCCTAATGTTATCCCCTCCGATCCTACTATAGCAATGGCAAAGACTTGCTTAGCAAAGGTGTTGCGAACTTACCACTTTTGATCTTTAGACCAATATAACCTTCTTTTTCATAAATATTTCTCAAGAATGTCACCTCCTATTTTAATGATGATCGTGACTTGATCATCATGATATTTCATCAAGGTTACCTACAAACTAGATGTCAAAGATGTTTGCTACGAATATAAGGTTTAATAAGCCTGACTACAAATAAGATTCATCGAATTTTAATAGTTTCAACAAAATTTTATTTGCTTCTCTTTTTTCCTATTTTTTAAAAACTTTTAACCTCCCTAAACATTGAAGTTGTGATGCTCCTTGAGGGAGGTGAATGTTTTCAGCCCTTTTTTTAGTAATATTAGGAGAATTTTTATAGACATATTTAATATACATGGTGAACGCTAACTTGACCTAAAAGTTTAAGTCATTAAATATTGTGACTAATGATGAACATAAACACTTGTCTTTTATTGTATTTTTTCAATATTATACAAATTTACATATAAAAATTTCAACACTTTTAAAGGATAATAAAATGTTTAGCACCCTAAATCTCTCTCAACCTCATAGGACAAAAGATTAATTTGCTCTGATCAAATCCTATTCAAGATATTTTTTGATGCTGGGTTGAATTATCCTAGTCATAAACTTTGCTTTACACGAAAAATTATGTCCCTTCAGGCTTCATGTGCTCATGGATGTATAATTATTTTTATTTTAAAATTTTAAATAATTACAATAATACTATTTAATATTGATAAAATAATAATAAAAATGGGCGCAGTGCGTGCACACGAGGAGTAAAGTTTCGGATGCCGCAGGCTTCAGATCAGACGAAGTGACGTCGTCCTGAGGTAGCGTAATGCTAACTCAATCCACACGCACTCTCTCCCTCTCCCTCTCCCTCTCCCTCTCCCACCCTCTATTTCTATATATATTCCTGTCTCTGCTTTTGTGCCAACTAAAACCTTCCTTGCCTCTGCTACTTTAATTCTCCTACTTTCTCTGTTTTTCTCCCTTGATTCTTGAAATTAAGAACATAAAACATGGAATATAGCGAGGGATCAATGACCTCTCTACCTGCAATTACACTTCCCCATCCTTTTTCTTCCTCTTCTTCATCTTCCTCTGCTTCTCCCCCTTCTTCTCACCATTCCTCTCCCTCCGACCATCTCCCTCCTCCGTCCCCTCCTCCCGCCGTTGTGCTCAGCCCCTGCGCCGCCTGCAAGATCCTCCGCCGCCGGTGTGCCGAGAAATGCATTCTGGCGCCGTACTTTCCCCCGACGGAGCCCCTCAAGTTCACGACCGCGCACAGGGTGTTCGGAGCCAGCAACATCATCAAGCTATTGCAGGTATTTCATTTTTTCTTCTATATTTTTTCTCTCCTCCCTACCTGATTGGCTCTATCTGTGTGAACACGATTTGGGTTTTTGAAGAGAATCCAAGGAAGAAGCAGGTCCTTTTCTTTTTCTGGGTTTTACTTTTGGAGCGCATTCCATGTGCAGCGGGATCCAGATTCAACTAAATTTTCAAAATTTTAACAGTTCCTTTGCAATATTTAAATGGGCATTTTCCAATTCTCCTTCCAAAAGCACTCTCTACCCGCCCTTTTTGAAAAAAAAAATTAGAAAAATTAACGTTTGTACAATGCCCGAATAGCCCCTGTTTTTGAGAACTGGGCGCCATCTCTTAGATACGGCCCATCGGCCATTGGAGGAGGTCATTCCATAAACCCCATGGCTCTGTTTTTAAGGCATTGTCGATTAGTTGGAAACTTGGGAGGGGCTTTAAGGGTAACTTCCTCCCAATCCTTTTTTTTAATGGGTATATACTAGGGTTTAAGGGCCACTTCCTCCCAATCCTTTTCTTTAATGGGTATATACTAGGGTTCAATGGCCACTTCCTCTCAAAACCCCCTCTCTATATTCTGCATACATGGGTATATACCAAATTAGATACATAACTGTTCACTTAACTATAGTATCTGCGATTAATTAATTCATTAATTAATAAACAATTAACAGAACCACATTAATAAATATGATCAATGAACTAATCAAACACCAAAATTGATGAAATTTCAGGAACTCCCGGATTCACAGAGAGCAGACGCAGTAAGCAGCATGGTGTACGAAGCAAACGCAAGAATCAGAGACCCTGTTTACGGATGCGCAGGGGCAATTTGCCAGCTGCAGAAACAGGTGAGCGATTTGCAAGCGCAGCTGGCCAAAGCCCAGGCCGAGCTTGTCAACATGCAACTCCAGCAGGCAAATCTCTTCTCGTTAATCATGGAAATGGCACAGGACGAATCCGCCCAATCTCCAACACAGGATCCCATCGTCTCCTGCATCAACAACGCCGACACTACTACGACCACCGTCGGCAACTTCTTCTTCGACGACTCCAGTCTGGGCTCTGCCTGGGAACCTCTCTGGACATGATCAACGGATCCATCTCCGAGGATTAAAACTACAAGCTAGTTTAAATTAGTGATCAATAGTAGCTGTCGTTAAATTATGTATACTGAAATGTAAGATGTTTCCAATAAATCAAAGGGGGAGGGGGATATCAGAAATGCAGGAGTGGGATTGTGAATTTCATTTATAATTTAATTTGATTTATGGGTTTTTGCTCCCCAATTCCCTAGCTAGTCGGGATTCTCCAAAGGAAGAAAGCGATGAAGAGAAGACGGGGAACTGGGGATGCTATTGCTGTCAGATGTACCGAGTCTGCTTAAGCTAGTTCAAAGCTTTGAGTTAGAAAATATAAACAACTATTGGTGACCTAATTTTATCGTTGTTGGGCTATTTCTTGTGCATGTTCCATTCTAACTTATGACCAAATTGTTTCATTCCAGTGTGTTGCTTTCAATGTTCTTGTGTTTTTCTTTTTCTTATTTTGTTTTTGCTTTTGTTTTTGTTTTTCATGTGGTGTATTGCGCGTGTGCTTTTAATTATCTATGGATGATTCTCTTCTTAATAATTGGATTGGATTCAAAATTATATATCATTCATGGTTCTTTTTTAAGAAGTACTTTATATTTATTTTGAAAAAAAAAAAAAAAAACAATCTCAATCACGCAAAGTCAATAAAGGACTATAGAAGCAATAACACTTTTAGCATAAGATTATGACTAAACACTTGGTAATCATATTTTATCACTGTAATTCTTTGATCTAAACGGTTCTATAGCTAATTCGATCTTAAACCATCATTTAAACGGATCAAAATTTAATATTTTCTACAAATTTTTTAAGGGAGGAGGGTTTTCGAATAGAGATAAAAGGAAGGATTTAAGGGTACTAAAGTTTGTTATAGAGGTTTCTATGGAGTTTATGAATAAGTTGTCATAAGCTTTCATTGGTTAAGACAAAAAAAATGCTTTAATTTATGATATATAATTAAAATAACATTACAATCTCATGTTACTATTAACTAATCTTCATACATAAAAGAGTATTATGTACCAACAATATGTACCAGTGTTTGAGAGAAGAATCTTGAGCATTAATTCATAAACAAACTTTACCATTTTTCTCTTTTTTTCTTTCTTTGCTTGTGTTCACATTTATTGCTTTTCGTTTTTCAATCAAATCATATAATTATTTAAATTCTGAGCCATCATCTTAAATAATTAATTTATGAAAACTCCTAACCTTTTTTTATGTGTGATCACATCACAGACAAACAGGATTGCAAATAAAGTGGTGTCTTGGGAGCTTGATAACAACTAGCTCAGGCTTTTTTATTATATAAATAAATGATTTTCAAGCTTAATTTTGAGACCCATTTAATAAACAAGACAAATATGAACATGAACAAATCCGACTGATTTTAACTTATGAGTGGCTTAGTTTTAAGCTTGGTTGGGTTCATTTAATTAGGTTTGATCAGGCAAACTCATTTAGTAGCATCGAATCATGTTTGATAGGTCATAATTGAGCTATTTAATCTAAAAGCATGTACTTTTTGTAAATAGACTTGTTTAACTCAAATCATAACCTAAATTTTGTACTAGGGACAAGACGAAAAGTAAATTAGCTAGCTTGGCAAAGGCAACAGAATCTAAAGTAGTAATAGTACGTAAAGGTTTTTTGCCATTTTCTCCCTAACAAAACCCTAAAAGTATCATATATCTCATCTTACACCATAAGGCTCAAATCAATTCATTCCTGAGCAAATTTAAGTAAGTATATTCAAGTTTAATTTAAGTTTGTGCAAGTTCATGTTCAATTAAAGATTTAATAAATAAACTTGATTATGGCAAAGATTGATTGGGTCGTTTGCAACCCTAGAGACTAATATGTTGCAACCAAAAAATTTAAATCAAACAATTGGGTATCTTTGGACTAAAGCTTTTGGGAGAAAAAGTAATTGAATTGGATGATTTTGCATTCCAAAAACAAATTTTTAACAAATCTTTAGTCACTCAATGTTAAAAATCTTGGCACGATTTTTTAAAAAATAATAAAAAGAATTGAATCAAAGTATTTCAACAGTAACTAATTAAAATAATTAAAGTTAATTTTGATTAATAAGATAATTAGGACAATAAAAGGATGAGAGCATGACAAGACAAGCAAGGTGATGGACAATTCATTCACTTTTGATGAAAGCCCAGATTCTTACTTCAACGGAAAGCTCGCTTTTGGTCCCCCCTAAATGCTCCCCATCGCCCTACTCCCTTTCTTTTTCTGAATTTATATATAAAATTAAGTGATGATAAGAAATTATGAAGATTTTTTAATTTCAAATTAAAAAAAAATATTGAATTATTTAGGCATTTATAATTTGAAAATATTACAATTATAAATACTTTTAAAGTGACTCTGCTTTAAGAAAGATGATTGAAAAATATTTATATGCACTTAATATCGACTTACATATATATATATAATTACAGAACAAGTTTATAAAGTTGATGCCACCTCTTTATTCTTTAGTTTCTGTTCTTATTTTTCAATTTTCACCTTTCATTTATATTTTCATAATTTTTAATACTAATACCAAACACAATATTGGCTATTCGAGGACCATTGGAAATATTAAAGAGAATTTTCTTTAAAAAATAAAAAAGACTAGCATTTTTTAAAAAAATTAAAAGTAAAAATAGTTATTAAAATTATTTTTTTAAAAAAAGTAACACCACCTTTAATGATTCCTTCTTGTTTCAATTGTTGTGGTATGAGGGGTCAAGTGATTCGTACCTCCGTAGTCCAAGTATTTACATAGTAATTTTAGCATACCCTAGTTTGTACTAATTTAAAACTGTGATATTATATCTTTTTTAAATGTAGGAAAGATGCAAAAATGGAGTTATTTTACTTATGTTCTTGAAATTAAATTGGTCAATAAATTAGTTGGTCAACAAAGTTGAAATTCAATTGGCCCAATTCACATAAATTGGTCCTCAATTTAACTATCAACCCATCATTTGATATATGAATAGGGGTGGCAAAATGGATCGAAACTTAACGAGTGATCTGTGATCAGTCCATTTAAATTAGATTTGAATTTAATACAAACTGACCGGTTTATAAACGGATCAATTTGGATCAGGCTCACTTAATAAACGGGTTATGTGAGTTCAGTCGTTTATGACTCGTTTAAAAATAAAATAAAGGAGTATTTTTTTAATATATATATATATATATATATATATCATTTTATATAAAATGTTTAAATATTTTAAAATAAATAATTTATATTTTTTAAATAGGTGACTCGTTTATGACCTATTTATCAAACTAGAGGATTTGAATTTACATAATAGTCATCCATTAATAAATGGGTCAATCTAAACCCGAACTCGCTTAACCCCGACCCATTTATAATCCGTCCGAACCTGACCTGTACGCCTCTATGTATGAATATTTTTATCTTTGACAATCAAACATATAATTTATACTCTTTTAAATTTTTTAGATAAAAATAATAAAATTTTTATTTAATGAGAATTATGTGTAATTTATTGATCGGTGATCCAACTTGACTTCAAACCTACTATTTAAGTAGGCAATAGTTAAGTTCTTGTCTTCCCACAATGTAAAAAATAGTATACGTACAGTCTATTGAAAAGAAGCTTAACCATCTAGCTTGTAGGTGTACTTTTTTTTTAAACTATATGTTGACGGGGCAAATTGTGGAATTTGAAAAATGTTACAAATTTATTAAAGCTTGTGTTCTAGATGTTGATTTTGTGAGAGTACCGCGAGAATATTTAAGACACCTGTTGCATGCTTTATTAAATTTTAGCATATGCTAAAAAAGAATTAATGTTTAAGCGCAGTGGATGCCCAACTGGCTTAGTAATTATTTGAACTTTGTAGGATCTTCCGCGTCTTAGGCCACCCCTTCTAACTTCTCATTGAGTATGGGGTTGACCGTCTCTCCTCCCCGCTAGGCGCTAGCCTCTAGCCCTCCACCTTTTAACTTACCATGTTAAAAAATAAATTTGATGATGACTTTGTTCTTTTTTTAAAAAAACAAGGTGAAAAATAAAAAGAAAGGGGTACATTTGATGATACCAATGATTAATTAATATATTTGGATCAATTTATAGTCATATATTTAGAATAAAAAATTTTAACTTTTATAAAAAATAATATTACTTGTCAAATCAATATATATGAGTATTGTTAACGCGCATTGAGTCTAGCGTGTTGTGTTTTGAATCTCATTATTCATGCGCGCTTGTTGTACGGATTTTAAAAATCGGAGAGAACTTGAATTTTGATTTGAATTGTATTGATTTTGGATACGATGTAATGTAAAGTTGTATTGAAATATGTCCAAATCCACTCAAATATAAATTTAAAGTCTAAAAATAATGCTCTCAAATGCAGCAGTACGTAATGTGATAATCGCGTAAATTAAATTGGCTTTATAAGAATTAAAAACAAAAATAAAAGCCCAATGGACTTTCGAGGGAGCCCCAAAAAAGATCAAAACATGAGAAAAAAAGCTCTATGCTAGATTGTACACATAGTCTACTTTAAGGAACTTAAGTAAAATATAAGTAATTTATAAAAGAGTGAAAAAATGTTAAATTTTTTTTCTTCTCGTTTTTTATAAATCTATTAACATAACTCAAATTTAAAATCAAATTTTCTATGTATAGCGGTTTCAACTAATTAAGTATAACGCATCTTATTATCCCCTATTAGCTGGGATACACAATGACTGCAACGGCCCTGTCGACCTCTGATGTTCAGCCTTTACCTGCTGACACGTCAGACATTACTCCACAAATCGAGTAATCTCCCTTTTCATGTCACCCCACCAAAATGATTCGCGCAAATCTCGATACATTTTTGTGTTGCCCGGATGTACAGTATATAAGGTACGATGCGCCTTGTAACAACCTCCTTATAGAAATAAATTCTCTACTATTTAAATTTAAATAATTCCCTACACAACGGAAAACAAATAACATGAAACACAACCTTATATATATACAATATCAGAGTGTCTAAATATTCCACAAATATTACATATTTCACTATACTCTCAAGAACTACTCTTACTAATACCCGGGCTAACAAAATTTGTACCCCAAAAACACTCACCCTCAAAAGGACGGACTAACAGCTCCTCTATTTGCGAGCCTGCTCCGTTCGCCCAACTATTTCACCTGAAAAATAATTCAACACTAGAATGAGTTAAAGCTCAGTAAGACGAAACATGCTATCACTAGTGTGCGGCTACTGAAATGTGGATCTGTAAAAATTAATCTAAGTTAAGAGTAGTACAAATAACTAAAACTGAAAATGCTAATATTACATAACATATTATAAAACCTTTAACTACATAATTTAACATGTCAAACTGTATGAGATTACTTTTCTTAATAATACTACTATTTTGGAAAATCTGATAATACTATAATATCTAAGAATATTTCCCTAGATGGTTGTATGCCATGATTTAACCCCTCATGACAAGGTTGTGCGACCTAAATGCCGAATCTATCCTGACTGGCCTATTAGGGTAAATCACTCTACTCCTCAGTCAAATCAGCCCTCCTCAACCCATATATGATGGGGAGTCTATCCACAATTAGGCACAATCGACCTCATACCACTTACTATCTGAGTTAGGTGGTTGCACTCTGAACTAAATATCTATATATCTATAGCTACGGTATCGTGTTCTGCTATCTGATCCATCAGGGTCTGATACTATATAATACATTTCTATATACAACTAACTATTTTACCATAATTCTGTAATAATCTGTAACTATATCAACTGTATCTTTCTGAGATAAATTATAAATCTACTTGTTATGGTGTTGTAAAACTGTAAAATCATGGTATTCTAAAAGATACTATAAATGCATTTCACTGTCTGTATATTCTGTAAAACATATACATGAAAATACTATAAAAACATGTTTCTATACTGTATTCATACTCTCATGCCACACAATAATTTAAAATACTTTAACATCAATAATAAATTGCATAAATTTCTACTCTGAATAATAATCTGGTAGAAACATAAACTTCATACTAAAATCATACTAGGTTTTCCTAGCATAGCATGTTTCCCTTACCAAACTGTTGAAAAACCCTATCGTATACTGATGCTACACCCGCAGGGCTTCCTATTCCATACCCTAAAAATCACATTTTGTCAGAACATAATATCAATATTTCTTGGCCTACATAATTTCCTAAAACTGCCATAAGGTCAAAAACTGAATAAAAGACCTTACCCTGATTCTGGGAAGAAATTCGACTCAATCCCACCGACGATCCGCCCCAGCAAACTTGAAGAGAACTCCGCTAGGAGCGTCGTGGTGGCCTCAGATCGTTGATCTGGTGACTGACGGAACCGAAATCGAAGAAAAAGGGAGGAAGAACCGTCTAAGAAAGAGAGAGAGAGAGAGAGAGGGGAGATTTACGCCGAAAATTATGTGTATAAACCAAGTTTAGGCTATTTATACTGCAGGCTTCGTTGACGAGTCACGTCACCTCGTCTACGAGGTCAAGAGACAATTCGCCAACGAACCCTGCCCTTCATCGACGAAATTCAGAGTCACCCAAACATCCTCTCGGTATTTTCTCATCAACGAGGACCAAGGGAAAATTTTCGGTTATTACCACCAAAGTGCAATGTCATCAACGAATGCGAAGCGTTCGTCAACGAAGTCTGTCGTCTCCTTTTGTTTCTTTTTCCATTGCTATCCCTCTTTATCATTTAAATACCATTATTCTTCGAGTCACTACATTCTCCCCTCCTTATAAAATTTCATCCTCAAAATTCACATATTCATATGATCCTTCCTTCTCAAAGGTAAATGGTCTACTTATTTTATTACTTACCCTCACTTACGGCGGAGGAATACCGTGGTTACACGGGTAGTCCTGGGAGATTACAACCATAAGAGAAAATTTCCCCCAAAATTAAAGCACTACCTAACCTATGCTCTACATTACAATTACACTGAACTCAATAAAATAAAATTATCATCCTAACATATACATCAATACTATAATCCATTTAACAAGTGGGGATATTTCCGTCTGATTTCATCTTCAAGCTCTCATGAGGCTTCCTCAATCGCTTGGTTTCTCCATAGAACTTTTACTAATGGTATCTTCTTGCTGCGCAATTCTTGTTCTTTTCTATCTAAAATTTGTATTGGAGCTTGTTCATATGCTAAAGTCTCACTGACTTCCAGTTCTGCATGGCTGATGATATGGGAAAGATCTGGGACATATTTCTTTAGCATAGAAACATGAAATACTTCATGAACTTGAAATAGAGGTGGCGATAAAGCTAACCGATAGGCTACTGACCCAATCTTCTCAAGTATCTCAAATGGGCCCATAAACCTAGGGCTCAACTTACCCTTCTTCTCAAATCTTAAGATCTCCTTCAGTGGAGTTATTCTCAGAAATACATGATCACCCACTTCAAATTTCAGTTCTCGGCGGTGAGTATCCGCGTAGCTTTTCTGCCGACTCTGCGCTGCACTGATCCTGTCTCGAATAAGTCAAACTTTATCACACGCTTGGTGAATTATTTCTAGATCCAAAACTCGCCTTTCACCTACTTCATCCCAAAAAATAGGAGATCAGCATCTCCTACCATATAATGTCTCATAGGGTGTCATACCGATGCTAGTCTGATAATTGTTATTATAAGCAAATTCAACTAGCAGTAAAAACTGAATCCAGCTACCTCCAAAGTCTAGCACACGGGCACGAAGCATATCTTCCAATACCTGGATTGTTCTCTCAATCTGATAATCGGTCTAAGGGTGCAAAGCAGTGCTGAATGCTAAGTGAGTCCCCAAAGCCACCTGCAGATTTTTCCAAAACCATGATGTAAAACGAGGGTCACGATATGAGACTATTGATACCGGAACTCCATGGGGTCGAACAATCTCATGTATATAAATCTCTGCTAACCTATTCATAGGGTAGCTAACTTTAATGGGCAGAAAGTGCGCAGTCTTCGTCAACCTATCAACCACCATCCAAATGGCATTCTGACCATGCGGCACTGGCGGCAGCCCAGTAACAAAATTCATGGATACGTGATCCCACTTCCATTCAGGAGTGAAGAGTGGCTGCAACTGACCAGCCTGTCTCTAGTGCTCAGCTTTAACCTGCTGGCACATCAAACACTGCTGCACAAATTCTTCTATTTCCCTCTTCATGCCACTTCACCAGAAATAATCATGTAGATCCCTATACATTTTTGTACTAGTCAGGATGAATAGTGTATAGAGATCTCTGTGCCTCTTCTAGAATCGTTCTTCTGATGCTAACATCCGCAGGCACACACAATCTGGTGTGAAATCTGAGGGCCCCATCATTAGCAATACTGAATTCCTCTCCCTGACCATCCTATATTCTGGCAAGCACCTCCACTAACTCTGGATCATCTCTCTGAGCAGCTTTAATTCTCTCATACAGTGCAGGCTGTATCACTAAACTGGAAATAAGCACCTGAAGATCATCATTCACTAATTCCAAACCGAGCCTTTCCAAGTCCATTTGGATCGGGTGCTGAATTGCTACTGCTAACTGCGTTGTATCCTCTGACTTACGGCTCAAAGCATCAGCCACCACATTTGCTCTACCTAGGAGGTAACTGATCGTGCAGTCGTAATCCTTAATGAGTTCCAACCATCTCCTCTGCCGCATGTTCAACTCTTTTTGTGTGAAGAAATACTTTAGGCTCTTATGATCAGAGAATATCTCACACCTCTCACCATAAAGGTAATGCCTCCAAATCTTCAGTGCGTGTACAACTGCAGCCAATTCCAAATCGTGAGTAGGGTAGTTCTTTTCATATTCTTTCAAATGCCTAGACGCATACGCTACCACCCTACCACACTGCTTCAGTACACAACCGAGCCCTTTCAAAGATGCGTCACTGTAGAAAACATAACCATCACCTCCTAATGGAATCGTCAGTACTGGTGCAGTGACAAGTCGCTGCTTTAATTCCTGGAAGCTCTGCTTGCATTCTTCATCCCACACAAACCTGGCATTCTTCCTAGTCAAACGGAAAACCCCTCAACAAAATGACGGTAATAACTTATCAGTCCTAAGAAACTCCTAACTTCCTACACATTCCTCGGCCTGGCCCAACTCACCACCGCATCGATCTTGCTAGGATCCACTGATATACCGTCTCCTGAGATCACGTGGCCTAAAAATGCAACATTCTCAAGCCAGAACTCACACTTGCTAAACTTGGCATAGAGTTTCTCTTCCCTAAGCGTCTACAGTACCTGCCTCAAATGCACCTCATGATCCTCAAAACTCTTCGAGTACACCAATATATCATCAATAAAAACTACTACAAATTGATCTAGATACTGGTGAAAAACTCTATTCATCAAATCCATAAACATAGCTAGAGCATTCGTCAGACCAAAAGGTATAACGAGAAATTCATAGTGCTCGTACCTGGTCCTGAAAGCTATCTTTGCAACGTCTGCTTTTACTCTCACTTGATGATACCCAGATCTGAGGTCGATCTTGGAATATACCTGTGTACCCTAAAGCTGATTAAACAAATCGTCTATACGGGGTAGAGGATATTTATTCTTAATAGTAACCTTGTTGATTTCTCTGTAATCGATACATATCCTCATAAACCCGTCTTTCTTCTTTACGAACAACACTGGAGCTCCCCACGGTGATACAATGGGTCGTATAAACCCCTTGTCCAGCAAGCCTTGCAACTGCTCTTTTAATTCTCCCAATTTGACTGGAGTCATACGATAAGGAACCTTAGAAATCGGCGCAGTCCCTGGAGGTAAATCTATAGGAAAATCCACCTCGCACATAAGAGGCAACCCAGGTAACTCCTCTGGAAAAACATCTGGAAATTCTCGTACCACTTGGGTGTTGTCAATCTTCAATTCATTTTCAGATACTTCTTTTGTAGTGACCTGAAGAATAATAGAATTTTAATAATAATAAGAGGGAGAGAAAATAGATACAAAAACAGAAGGAGGTCGTAGACTTCGTCGACGACATTGCATTTTGAGGGAAATAAAATTTCAGAAAATCTCCAGGGCCTCGTCGACAAACACAGGGTTTCGTCGACGAAGGTATAAAGGATTTTGTCGACGAACACAGGGCTTCGTCGATGAGAAAATATCGAGAGAGGTTTCCGGCTGCTCTGAATTTCGTCGACAAATTTTATGAAAGACTCGTCGACGAGGTGACGTCTCTCATCAACGAATCTGGCAGTATAAAAGAAGGGAAACCGGGATATTTGTCATTTCTCGCACCGCTCTCTCTCTCCTTTTTCTCTCTCTACGTCTCCCTCTCCCTTCTCTCTTCGATTTCGGTCCCATTAGTCGTCGGATCGACGATCCGAAGCTACAGCGACACTCCTGACGGAGTTCTCTGCCAATTTGCTGGAACGGATCGTCAGGAAAACGGAGTTGGATTTCATCCCAAATTCAGGGTAAGGCCTTTTAGCTAGTTTTTGGATTTCTGGCAGTTATAGGAAATGATATAGACGGAAAAATAGTGATATTTTGTTCTGGCATATGTTGATTTCAGGGTGTTTTGTAGGAGGCCCTGCAGGTGTTAAGCTTGTATTCCCTAGGGGCTTTCCAGTAGTCAGGTAAGGGAAATATGCTATGCTAGGCATTTCTTAAAATATGATACAATTGATTTAATTACGAAAATTATGTATTTAGTATGGTGTGACTTGTGAATATGTATATGGTAGGGGGATATGTTTTACAAATTTAGTTTCATGATTTTATGAATTTCAGTATTATGATTATGCGAATCTTAGTATCATGATTTTATAGTACTTGGTATCATGATTATACGGATCTCAGTACCATGATTACATGAATTTCAATATTATGATCATGCAGCTTCAGTATTATGATTATTCAGTTCTCAGTATTACGTATGAATTACAGTTACAGTTTATACAACATCATGATTATTTCAGTACTTCAGAATCATGACAAATCAGAGAGATATATACATATATATATATATATATATATTATATGATATCAGACCCTGTTAGACTTGCAGCTACAGAGCACGGTACCGTTGCTACAGATACTATGTTACTTTTTCAGTGCAACCACCTATTTAGATAATACGTAGTAAGGTCGATCACCTAGGTCCTTGAAGAGGTCAGGCTCCCCATCCAGATATGGGTTGAGGTGGGCAGGTCGACTGACGGAGTTCAGTGATTTATTCTTGATTGGCCAACCAGGGTAAATGCAGCCTACGGGCCACACAACCCTGTCATAAGGGAGGCAGGTCATGACACACAGATAGCCACAGGGAACAGTTTCAGTTACTATTACATACGTACGGATTTACAGTAACAGGGACTATACTTATGTACACTAGAAGTATTTGAATTATAACCATAATACTGTCATGTTAAGCAATAGGGAAAAGGGGTGGTGTATTCTATTATTTGTACTGTACTTTTATACTCAGTTATTCATATGTATATGAAAATAGATTTCATGATATATAGTAGCTCATTTGCCACACACTAACAATAGCAAATTTCTCCTTACAGAGCATTGGCTCATCCTAGTGTTGATATATTTTTTAGGTGATCCAGGTAGGCAAGCAGACCAGACTCACAAATAGAAGGGCTTCAGTAGTGCCCTGCCAGAGAGTGGGTATGTTTTTGGGAGTGTTTTTGTACATCCCAGTATAGTTGAGGGAATTTTTGGGAAAACAGATGTATGTGTATATTTTGGGAAAAACATTGTAGCACTCTGGTATTGATATTGTATGATATGGACATGTTTATTCAGTTTATGCTTTTCGCTGTTTAGGTTTATGATTGAGTTTTTCCTCAATATAGTATCAGAGCATGTAAAATATTATAGTATGGAAAAAAAAACCCCCTATTTAATTAAGCAGGTCGTTACATCTTTCACAAACGCTATAAACCCTTGACCTCCATCCAGGAGTAATCTGCTCGCTTGCACGGCTGACACCAGTTGCGTTGGAGTACGTACCTATAAACCAACGAATCTAAATTCTCGTGTACCAGGGGGTCTGAAAATTACCTCTTTTCGACAACAATCAATGCTGGCATGATTGGCAACCAACCAGTCCATACCCAGTATTATATCAAACCCACACATATCAAATACAATCAAGTTAGCTGGTAACACTTTTCCCTAAATTTTTATCGGATAGCCCCTAAGTACCCTCTGACATATAATCATTGACCATGATGGCGTAGCTACTAACAGCACTATATCTAATGACTGGGTCTCACTCTCAGATAATTTAACATAAGATGCAGAGATGAAAGAATGAGTAGCACTCGAGTCAAAAAGAACAATAACTGGATATGATAAAACGGTAAATATACATGTCACTACATCCGTAGCAACCTCAGCATCACATGGCGTCAGAGCGTATACTCGCGCTAGGGCCACATTCCTCTTCTAGCCACCACGAGGAGCCTGATATCCTCCTTGGTAGGGCTTAGGAGCTAAAACCTAGTTTTGTGGTACTGGGCATGCCCGTGCCATATGGCTAGGTCTCTCACAGCGGTAAAATACACCTCTCCCAGCCAAGCACTCCCCCGAATGGCGTCTCTCGCACGTTTGACATACCGGGAAAAACGGCATGCACTGATTCTAATGGGGTCATGTCATCTGCCTCTTATCTCCTCTATCACAACCTCCTCCTCGTGGACCCCTACTGGAGCCAGCCTGGAAACCCTGAGGTTCAGGCCTTTTCCTCTTACTTTGAATAGCTAAACCCCTCTTAATAGCACTCTCAATGATCGCAGCTCTATCTACAACCTCCGCAAAAGTCTAAGCCCTAGAGCCAATCACCTGCTCAAACAGATTCTACCTCAGTCCCTCTTCAAACTTCCTCTTCAAATTCTGCTCAAACAGATTTTGCTAAACCCCTCTAATTCACGCACGTTTTACGAAGTGGCGTGTGATGGACCTGTACCAAGTGAAGTATGTGTCATCTGGACGCATCGAACCGTCCTCCGCCACTCTTAGTACGATGTAGTCTTGCAGATGCTCCGATGCAGTGACGAATATCGCGTGCGTAGTCGACCAGTCTGTGACCCCTCGACCACGCCCATCCATGCCGTGGAGGTCATCCCCAACTATATCTACCCCCGACGTCAGAAATTGGTCGGGAATGCCTTGTCAATACCCCGAACTATCACATGACTCGATCGAGGAGATACCACTCGATAATATGAAAGCATATAAGTGGCACTCGAGCTACCCACAGGTCACTCCCGTCTGCATAGTCAAGAGGCAGGTTGGCTAGAATCTTAGTCGTGTAGGGCATCCATAGGAACTACACTTAGACATAAACAAAAGTTAAGTGAACTATAAATAACTGAAAGAAAGAAAGAGAATATCATGTGCTATACTTTAATTAGTTTATACCTCATGCTCCCGGTGCATGTCCAACTCGAACCTGTACCAGGGTAATGTGTGAAGTGCAACCATCGGTGCCCTCAAGTCGTCCCTCCATCTGTATAAGATGAAACGTAAGTTTCTGAATGTAACGACTAGCACGTACTACGAATTAGTATTCGTAGTACTTATAGAGTGAATGAGGAGGGATAAATGATGTTGGTACAAATCGGTATGCGAGTGGGAGTAGATCAATCGGATGACCGTCTTGACCCCTCTGAATTTGCAGGAAACCTCGCCGCATAGGCACAAAGGAAGGAAATCTCTCCCAAGCCCAAACCTGGAGTAGGCGAAGGGGGCCTGCAATCTGTGTCTTTAAGTGGTGAGCGACGTGACATTTCTCCCTGTATAGCCACGCCAAAGTAGCGGACCCCCAACTGTATGAGTGACACGCTCCAAAGTCCTCATGGAGTGGAAGGAACATCAAATACACATAGCTGCCCGAAACATAAAAAAATATCACCCCATAGATCAAACGCAACAAGTGGGCTCGTGCATGACATGCTATCGACCGTGCATCTGCATCTGCCGGGAGTTGACGAAACGCATCCCCCTCAAGGAACCGCATACGGATGCGTGCACCAACCAACTCGCTGTCAAGTGGAAAAACCCCTAACAAACGCTCGCACGTAGTATGCAGCACGAGTCATCCCTGACGGTCCATAGACCCCTCCACTGGTCCGGCAATACGACCGGCCACAGCTCACCCATCAATTGGCAACCCGAATAAAACGGCGATGTCTTGGAGTGTGACGGTCACCTCGGCATGAGGTAGGTGGAACATGTGTGACTTGGGTCTCCATCGCTCCACCAAAGCTGTGATGAGATGCCAATCGAGCTGGATATGGGCAATCTGATAAATGCCAAAAAATCCCACATCGCGTATCAGGCGGACGAGGGACGACGTGATTTGGTTATGGTCCTACGAGAGAAGTTTGTTCAAACACGTGTGCGGGCCACCATATTAAGTGATTTTGAAAAATTGGTGTTTCTGACGATACGTTGCACGCACTCTCCAACCGCAATCAGAGTTCTTACACCTAACAACCCATAACAGTGGGGTCGACTGCACGACGTGAAAGTCATGGTGTGTTCGAGCTTGGTATATTCGCACAACCGCTATCAACTAATCTTTCGACCTGAATAGCATCCCTTTACTCAGCTCTGACGATGCATCTACGTTAATTACACCATACATAGGAGGTTTGTCCATGAACTCGACATTGTACGTGGCATCATTCGTTTCACGGGGGGGTGGGTCGACATCATCGGGAAACTCGTTCATCCCTTCACCAATTTCCTGCTTGTATGTGTCATCTTGTAAATGAACATCATTCGTGATGTTCATCCCCTCGTCTTATTCTGCGGGAACTTCTTCGAAAACACCATGATCATACGTTTCAATAATAGGTCTTTCGTACGTGTGCGGCTTGAACGACGATCCCGGACATTCGTTCATATCCACAACAAGCATCCCACCAATATCTGTACTCGTGTATGGATCTGCATCTTCTTCCTTCGCTTCAACCACATGCTCAACAGACGTTCTCGTCCGCCCATCCGCGGCGACACCCATGTAAGGAATGTTTTCGACATATAATTGTACAGTTAAATATGTCATCCCTACGCAGTGTGCATCCAACACAATGCGCAGACCGTAATCGTCAATTACGGGAACAGCCTCATAGAGGAATGTATCATAATGCCCTTGAATCGGGTATCTTGCGGTTACCTGCAGTGTATATTGATTTGGATCAATATGCTAATACTTGTATATCTTCATATACAATTTAGTTAATTTACACCTATGGCCAATTCGAATAAGTCGAACTGGCGGAATACTATAACTAACACCGGTTGGTCCGGTTATAATGTGACCCCCTATGTACAACAATACCGTCACCGGAGTACTACTTGAACTTCTTGCCATTTAGATTAATGCTCGGGAAAGATAAAAGACCTACGCAAAACAACAACTGTATGTATAAGTGATATGCTAAGTCAATAGTAATCAAGAATTATTTTTACTACGTTCATATGCATGCAATCTTCCCTAAATGTTTCACTGTCACTTCAAAAATATTTTTGCATGCATTTATAACTTTTCTAGGAAAAATCCTACCGAAATTTCGGCAACATGCCATTTGTAATTTGAACATTTACCCATTTACAATGACCGTGAAACGTTTGCAAGTAATGTAATAACATAGTTTGAGCATGCGAGAACTTATAATATCTACCAGCATGCAATTCACATCACTGCATCAGCCATGCAGGAGGTATTTAAATTAGTGCTCGGGAAAGAAAAAAGACTTATTCACTTGATAACAACGTTTTTTTAATACTTATAATAAAAGTGACTGTCCTAATGCTACTTGTATAAGAAAATGTTTGACAAAGTAATGGTGATGAAAAAAAAATCATGTGTTAGAGAATATGAACCACAAAAATTGAAACACTATTTTTTTTTTTTTACAAACCCTAGCTAACCCTTTGAAGCACAATACAAAGCAATATTCATAGTTATACCTTTATTTGAAAGAGTTTTATTAATTACGTAACTAAAAATGATGACAATGGTAATATTTCTTTTACAACATATTTTTCTAAATAAATGGATTAGTTGATTATGAGTTTGGTCAAATAACAATAAACTTAAAATGATAAGATCTAAATTTGGCTTTACAGGGGTTTGTTTGCGATTGAGGAATAAGCATGAGAGTAGTTGTGAATGTTTGTTCATAAAACAAAATACTTGCTCATTGTTATATATATTTCGTTAAATTAATATATAAAATAGTGGTAATTGTTTATGCTGTGAAGATGAATAAAGAAGTCGACATTGCTAATACAATACTGTTGAGATGACCGACAATAGAAATATAAACTCAAGGGACATATGATTCTAATTTACTACTGACGCAAACAACTGCTAGCAATTTACCATTATTTCTCAAAATGTGGTAATGTCTAGTGAATTGTCTCTAATTGTGGGATCATCCTTGTCACGACCTGCTCATTTTTCATATATATTTTTTTATAATAATATCATCATAAAATCAATACCACACATCTCACATTCCAGCTCTGCAGGTTACAATCCACCTGAACCCGCGGGTACCAGGGATACATCAGAACATATAGCAGAAGCCTATGCAGCAGAAAATGTATAATCATATACATACCATCATATCATACATCACAATGTGTATTACAACACCAGAGTTACTATAATCACTGTATCCCAGTATATACATCCCAAAAATCATATTTAGGGACATTTTCCACAAAATCTAACTGTTCCTACAAAAAGAATCTTACCTTTCAAAAAGGGCAAATATCCTGCAGTAGGTCAGCGGGGCTTTTCCCGCTCGCCTATCAGGGGCTCCTAAAAAGTTTGTAAAATTTAGGGGTGAGACACCTCTTAGTAAGGGAAATAAACTAATACTAGTGTGTGCCAACATGAGTATTCTGTATTCAACATATATCATACATAACATGTTCAGTATTGTTTATCAAATCTGAGAAAAATTATATATAAATCAAAACATTGCAGAACATATTGCATTTTCATAATATATCTCATCTCATAATAATAATAACATAAAACAATCCTGATAGATTAACTGGCTGTTGTCATGTATTACCCCCACATGACTAGGTTGTGTGGCCCGAAGGCGGGACCTGACAATGGTTGGCCGACCACTGCCAAGTCAAACAGTAGTCTGTAGGTCCGATGGGTCTACCCAGACTGGTCCGTACACCAGGGGTGATAACAGCACACTTCTTAAAAATAACCACATCGACCATCCAATCTCACACCACTCCGTACAGCGGCATTAACACAAATATCATGATCACGAGAACCATGGACACATAGCAACGGTACCATACAAGTGCTAACCTAAACCAAGCCAACCAGGTTCTGATATCATATACATATATTATAAATCGCGATACATGGATATCTCATATCAATAATTATCAAATCAATCATATCATTTTTCACATATACATATTTCATGAAAATCATCGGCTCGTACGCCGGAATTGCACACTTTATCATAGCTTGGCCCGTACGCCGAAAAATCACATAGCACAGCCCATACGCTGGAAAATCACATAACTCGGCCCGTACGCCGGCAAATCACATAACACAGCCCGTACACTAGCAAATCTCATCCACATAGCACGGCCCGTACGCCGGCAAATCACATATACATATAAAAATATCTCGGCTCGTATGCCAGTTTTCCCATCATAAATACTCGTGCCATAATCACATTCCCAGAAAATAGTTTTTCATACATTTTATACTCATGCCACACAAACGGATTTTCATATATTCAATCATACGATAATTTTCACAGTATTTTGCAAATATAAAACATATATATAAATATATATACATTTTCTACAAATCAGATGCTAAATATATATATATACACATATATTTTCTCAAAACAAAATTAGCTTAGTTTATCCCCTTACCTGATTCCAGAAATGCCCCTAAGAAAATTTCCCCTGCACCTGCAGGGTTCTTAACTCAACACCCTGAAAATGAAAACTCTCAATATTAAACATCAATATTTTTACGTGCATAACATTTCTTATAACTATCGTTAAGTCAAATTCGGTTTAAAAAACCTTACCTCAACTTAGGGATGATTCTCAACGTTCCAAATTCAACACCCCTGGAAATGGAAATTCCCAGTATTAAACTGTAACGAACCAAATTTTTAAATGAAATTTAAATAATAAAGAAAGAAAATTTTGAAAAAGGGAAAAGAAGGAATCTGCCCAATCTTCGTCGACGAACACAGGGTTTCGTTGACGAAGGCTTTAAAGATTTCGTCAACGAACACAGGGCTTCGTCGACGAGAAAATGCCGAGGGGGGTTTCTGAGCTGACTGAATTTCGTCGACGAGGAGTAGATTTCGTCGACGAAATTTGTGAAGAACTCGTCGACGAAGGTCGAGCTCGTCTACGAGTTCAGCTGTATATATATATATATATATGAAAAATTCGATTTTTATTCTTTTTTCACGCTTCTCTCTCTCTCTCCTCTTCGGCTCTCTCACTCTCTCTCTTTGATTTTGGGCTGGTTTTACACCGGATCGAAGATTTGAGGCTACCACGACGCTCCTGGCGAAGTTCCCCACAAGTTTGCCGGAGTGGATCGTCGAGAAAACGAAGTTGGAAATCATCCCAAAGTTGAGGTAAGACTTTTTAAGCCAAATTAGACTTTGAGGTAGTTATAGAAATTGATGTACGCATGAAAATATGGTTGTTTAATACTGGGAATTTTGAGTTTCAGGGTATTGAATAGGAAATCCTACGGCAGTCAGGCTAGGAAACTTTAGGGGGCTTTCTTAGTAGCTAGGTAAGGGAGTAAATTAAAGCAGTTATTTTCCATGCAAATTATTATTGATTATAAGTAAATTTATTTTCAGAAAAGCATATGATATACCTGTATATTATAGATGAAATGTACGTTTGGGAAATACTGTCATTATGATGAAA
This sequence comes from Malania oleifera, assembly GCF_029873635.1. NCBI lineage: Eukaryota > Viridiplantae > Streptophyta > Magnoliopsida > Santalales > Ximeniaceae > Malania > Malania oleifera. The sequence continues at coordinate 13,210,784 of NC_080426.1, forward strand.
CGTATATGTATGTATGAGACGATAGAAAAGCACGATTTTAAAATATGAAGTACGACTTTTAATAGAGCATGTGTGGCATGAATATTATTTTACGTGAAATGAGATATGATATGTATGCTTTTACGTGTAAAACACATTTTCAGGTATTTTGGAAAGACAAGTTATGCTATATTGAGTTTGACGAATATATGATAAAAGAGTTATTTTTAGAATGTAAATACCTGAAACGATTCGGCACGAGGCCGTATTGATGTTATCGACACGAGGCCGTATTCTTATGTTATCGGCACGAGACCGTATTTATGTTATTGGCGTGAGGCCATATATATATTTACTATGATTTTGGCACGAGGCCATACGTATGATTTCGGTGCGAGGTCGTATCTATGTTTTCGGCACGAGGCCATGTTGATGTTACGTATGTTCATGTATTATATGTTATTGCAATCAGGATGTTAGTTTAATTCAGACCAGGAGTTCGGTACCGTAGCTATGGGTAGATTTTGGCACGAGGCCGTATTAGTGCTAACCATCCCACGAGGGGATGGGAGATGGATAGTCGATGTGGCTTTCAGTAGAGTGTGGACGTCCACCTGGCAATTCGGACCAGGGTGCGGCGGGCCCATCGTACTTACAGACATAGTTGATTCGGCAGTGGTTGGCCAACCATTGTCGGGTCCCGCCTTCGGGCTGCACAACTCGTCATAGGGGGTAATATATGACATTAGCTAACTATTCATCTTGGGTTTATTTTCAGTATTACGAGTTATAACAGATGTTTATGTATGTTATGATTTATTAACGAATATGAAAATACATGATTATCTAGCATGATATTATGATTATTTCCAAAGTTATGAAATGTACTGTATATGTATAAGCACTTTAAATATTCATGTTGCCACACAGTTGTATTTAGTTACTTTCCCTTACTGAGAAGCGTCTCACCCCCAACATTAATATATTTTTCAGGAAACCCAGAGAGACCGGCGGGTCAAGGCCGCCGTTGAGATTAGTGAGATTACCCCGTGAGGAGGGTAAGATTTTGTACTAGGGTTAGAATTATTTTGTGTTTGACCCTAGAGATATTTTGATGAAAATGAGGATGTATAGTAGTACAGTATCATAATGTTATAAAAGCTCTGGTATTATGTTTTATGGATGGATGTATGGATTTTATGTTTACTACTGCTAGGAATTCCGCTGTGTATGATAGGTGACCCTGTTACCCACGGGTTCGGGTAGACCATTTGATGTATTTTGTTATATTTCAATAAGGGACGTTACATAAACTTTAATATTTCAACGCGTATAACACTTTTCTCAACTATCACAACTTCTAATTTGGCTAAAAAAGTCTTATCTCAACTTAGGGATGATTTCCAAATTGCTTTCTCCAATGATCCGCTCCGGCGGATTTGCAGAGAACTTCTCCAGGAGTGTCATGGTGGCTTCGGTTTGTCGATCCGTCGCAAAACTAGCCCGAAATCGGAGAGAGAGAGAAAGAGAGAGAGAGAGAGAGAGAGAGAGAGAGAGAGAGAGAGAGAGAGAGAGAGAGAGAGTTGTAGGAGAGAGAGAGAGAACACACCAAAAAATCAAAGCAAGCTTCCTGGAGAAGCTTGCACAATTATATATATATATATATATATATATATATATATTAATATCCTATTAACTTGCTAATTAAAACAAAGCTTCTTGGAGAAGCTTGTACACTTTATATATATATATACCTTTAACTTATATATATATTACATATATATCATAATCACTTATTTATATATACACACACACACACACACACACACACACACACACACATATATATATATATATATATTCCTGATCATACTATTCATTTTACTTGTTAATTTAATTATTTTATTTTATTTTATTATTTTATTTATTTATTTATTTTTATAAAAAATTTTATTTTTCCCAGTTATCACATTCCTCCCCCCTTAAAAGAATTTCGTCCTCGAAATTTACTGTTCCCGTAACTCGCCATCCTTCAATCAGGAGAAAAGGTCTACTCATTTTATTACCTACCCTCACTTATAGCGGAAGAATACCGTGGTTACATTTCGAGTCTTGGAAGATTACATATACAAAAGAAAACCATTCTCCCAAAATTAAAATACTACACTAATTAAACCATTACATGTACCTGCAAAAAAAACTATCCAACTACTTGCATTTTATCCCATCAACTCTCTTAGAATAGATGTGGATATCTCTGTCTCATCTGCTCCTTGGATTCCCAAGAAGCCTCTTGTACCGCATGATTCCTCCACAAAACCTTTACCTGAAGAATTTTCTTATTACGTAGCTCCTGTACTTTCCTATCCAGAATCTGTACTGGTACCTCCTCATATCCCAGTAAATCACTAAACTCCAACTCATCATAACTAATGATATGAGAAGGATCTAGAACTTATTTTCTCAACATAGCCATATGGAATACGTCGTGGATCCTGGACAACACTGGAGGTAAAGTTAGCTTATAAGCTACCGGTCCTACTTTATCTAGAATCTCAAATGGACCAATAAACCAAGGACTAAGTTTACCCTTCTTCCCAAAGCGCATAACCCCTTTCATCGGAGTTATCTTCAAAAATACGTGATCACCCACATCAAACTCTAAATTCCTACGGCGATGGTCAACGTAACTTTTCTGTCGGCTCTGAGCTGCACTAATCCTGTCTCTGATAAGCCGAACCTTATCACGCGCTTGCTGCACAAGTTTTGGCCCCACTACTCGCCGCTCACCTACTTCATCCCAAAACAAATGAGAACGACATCTCCTACCGTACAGAGCCTCAAATGGTGTCATGTCAATGTTAGACTGATAATTACTATTATACGCGAACTCTACCAGCGGCATGAATTAAGTCCAACTACTCCCAAAGTCTAGTACACACGCTCTGAGCATGCCCTCTAATATCTATATCGTTCTCTCAGTCTGCTCGTCTGACTGAGGATGGAATGCCGTACTAAACGATAGGTGCAGCTTAATTTAATTTAATTTATTTTTTTATTTATTATTTTATTATTATTTTTTTTAAAATTTTATTTTTCCTGGTTACCACAATCCTCTACTTGAAAACTTAACTAGTTGGAATAATAATAATATTATTATTATTATTATTAATTAATAAATATGTTTTAATTTTTGAAGGTTGAAGTTAATTGGGAGTTGAGGTAGGTGCAGCTTAATTAATGTAAAATACAAGTGTAGTTGAAATTAATTCTTGCCTATAGTATTATTAAGTCTTAGAACTTAAGACTGTTTGGTCAGTCCATCCTATTATTATTATTAATTAAGAATAATAATAAAATGAATAAATAAATAAATATATTTATTTACTTTAAATAACAAAAAATATTACCCCCAAAAAATGTTCAAATTTTTTTGTGATCCAAATTTGACTAGTCCCAAAACACAAATAAATATAAATTAATTAATTAAATAAATATGTTTTAATTTTTGGAGGTTGAAGTTAATTGGGAGTTGAGGTAGGTGCAACTTAATTAATGTAAAATACAAGTATAGTTGAAATTAATTTTTGCCTATAGTATTATTAACTTTTAGAACTTAAGACTATTTTTAGTTGCACAAAAATATTAATACAATGAGAATGAAAAATGCATTTGAGATGAGAAAAATGCATCCAACGTCTACAAAATACATGATGGAGTAGGTTTACATATCTCTAAATCACAACATTCTTATTTTATTACAATAGTTTATTTTTAAAAAAATAAAACCATTCTCTTAATATTATTATTGTTGCAAACATATATGAAGATGGGGCATCCGAATTTCTCAAAATGTATGTTATGCCAATATACAGTAATTTTAACTTGCAAATATTAGATATACATTTACACCTATTAATTATTACAAAACATTTTTTTAGTATTATGTATGTGAGCAATAAATTGAACAGACAGAACATGAAAAAAAAATATAAAAAAGCAAATAAATTAAAAGTAACCGTCGTTCAAATGCAGCTATGAACCGAAAAAATCCAAACCAAGTTATGAAATAAATCCAACTCAATGCAACAAATTTAAACTCAGTAAGTAAAATAATGAAATTCACGTTTTTGTTAAATAAAAAATACCTACCTCATCTTCTCCCTTAAATAGCTTTCCTCGCCTTCGAACGGTCACCTGCAAGCTTCACAAACGGTCACCTGCAATCTCTGCCTCTATGCAATCGCCTGTCGTTTCTCCTTTTGCAAACAGTCTTCTGAGCGCTCGGGAAAGAAATGAGCAGACGAAGCAAATCTCGCGAGATAGACCTGCGAGATTCTCCACGTGTCACACGTCGCGCCAATTCAGAGACAAATCTCATAGCACCAAGCTGCGAGATTTCTACCACGCGTCGCCTTCCCAAACGCTGGAACTTTAAATCTCGCAGCTTGGTGCTGCGAGATTTGCTGAGTCTCGTGCCACGCATCACCTTTCCGCTCACTGGTCGCTTTAAATCTTGCAGCTTGGTGTTGCGATATTTGCTCAGTTTCGTGTCATGCGTCACCTTCTCACTTGCACATCAGTTTAAATCTCACAGCATCAAATTGTGAGATTAGATGGGCATTAGTTTGGGAAATATTTTTCTAATAAGAGTATTATTTAATATGTTTTTTTTTTAATAATAAAATGGGAAAAAACTCGATTTTGAGCTGGCTATGTATATATTTCACCTACTAGCTTTTTTTGGAAAAAGAGGAAACGGCTGGGGGGGAGAAGGGCGTGGTTTAATCATTGAGGGGGTTAAATCCAGCAGCTGATGTGCATGGTTTAATTATTATTAATGAATTAATGAATCAGCACCGTACGTTAATTATTAATGAATTAAATTACTAGTCTAGAGTATTCCGTACGTCGGTCCGCCTAGGCATCAGTTTAAATCAGTTTAAAGATATATATATATATTGTCGGCAAACGCTCGCGACGCTTCAAATCAATCTCTCTCTCTCTTTCTCTCTCTCACTGCGTGCATTGTTTTCTACGCTACCCTACATCTGCATATGTCTATCGTACTGATCGAACAAAGCAGGAGGATTTGAAAAAACATGCAACCCAATGCATGCGGTCCAATCCCTACGTATCCATTAATCCAGCTTCATCCATCATCAATTTCATAAACCCATTTTTTCCCCAAACAAAATGGATCGAACCAACTCCATTCCCACCCGCCCATTTTTTCTTCACTCATCTCATCTCATCTCCATGCACACAACAAAAATTAGTGTTCCTACAGCTATGCATATATGAATGAGTTCTGACCGTTGGATCAGTGATTAGATTTATGTGCCCCCACAGCGGCGGCACCGTTCGATCGAATGAGACTTCAACGGCAGGATTGCCCTGCATGCATGTGCAGCTTGATCACCCAAATTTGTCCACTCAATTGACGTGTCAATGTCATCTCTAATTGACCCTTGCAAAGTATATATATATTATGTCAATTTGTAAATTATAATTTGACTCTTAATGCAAAAGTTTCTGATGGAATTTGCAAACGACCATCCCCCATCCCTCTCTTTTCACATTTAATGGAAGTCTTCTCTCCACCAAACCCCTTCTTATTTTTAGTTTTTCTTAATTTCTTCATATATATATATATATATATATATATATATAATTGTTCATCTATATTTTTTCTACAACCTCAGATAATTACTAAGCTTCGTATAGGCCTTCAAATCATCTACTTGCAAAAGAAAATTCAACGACCGTCCTTCTGTGCAAATCAATTATAAAGAGTTGGAAATATATATTAATAGAAAATCGTCAAACATAAAAGCACCTTTTAACACTAATGTTTTCAAATATGACCAACACGACTAGTCATCAATTATTAGTTATACTTACTAGTTACATTATGTTAATCCTATTTATACATTTTTAATCCTGCACATACCAATTTTAGTTCTAATCTATCCATGCTTTGTCAATAAATTTCTAGGCTCTTATATTGCTCTCATGTCGTTCACCACTAGCAGTCGGATTATTTAGGTCTACTTGATTGTTATAATTAATCTTGGGTACGAAATCGCACAAGTGCGCTAATGTAGATGAGTAGGTATCTCTTACTATTTATTTGTCCAATCCTATAACTAATGAGTAACAAATTGACACATACCCACAATAATGAACAAGCAAGACCCAACCAAACTAAACTTCATCCTCAATTGATGGGAGGTGCAACCTCAAATCCATATGACGACTAATTTTGATGACATCTAGATAGGTTACCATTTGAAAACTTGTCCCTTACCCAATATCCCAATAACTAATGATAAACTTACATAATACAATATTCAATCATCAATAAACAATTTGATTTTGTTCAATCCAAGAGTATATGAACACCAAACTGAACATCTTTTTTAACAACGTGAGCCTTGCATTTCCACGTCTTCCTTTTTTTTATTGCTTAATGGTGAGGTTTCGGGTTTTTTCAAAAGCTCGAGGTGTCTCGTACAGGGGGACCCTTTATATCTGTTTCTCTTTATTATTATCATGGAGGCACTTTCTCAAATGATGACCCACGGTCTGGAGGAAAACTTGATTGAGGGAATCAAGATTTATAAGAGGTCTCATTCTGTAAACCTCTCTCATCTCCTATTTGTCGATGACACTATTATCTTTTGCAATAATTCCTTTTTGGAGCTCAGAAATTTAAGGGCAATTTTTCTTTACTTTGAGGTAGTTACCGGGTTGAAAGTTAACGTATCAAAAATTCGTATGTACTCGATCGAAGATATTGCGGATGTGCACTCTAAGATAGACATTTTGAGTTGTTCAATGGGCTCCTTCCCTTCTTTTTACCTCGGCATTCCTTAGAGAGTGAAGTCATCAAACATGTTTGGGACCCGTCTTGAAAAAATGGAAAGAAAGTTGGTAACATGGAAATCAAATTGTCTCTCTTTGGGGAGAAATTATACAGGGGACCTCCCCCTCCACGTGTCAGTATGCCTGTTTCCCAAATTATACAGTTGTTGAACGTGGGTCCTCCTCTGATATTAATGAATATAGAATCAATTTGTCACATGTCTATAATTTAGGAAACAAACACACGAATACACGGAGTGAAAAGTCCCCTTTTTAATTTCCCCTCTATGGGAGGCAAACTAACTTTAATTTCCCCTCAGTGCTTTACAATCTGCCTATTTATTACATGTCAATTTTATCTTTACAGAAAAGGATTTCTAGGCTCATGGAAAGATACTAAAAAATTTTCCATTGATGTGGAACGACGGAGAGTTTTAAATATTCCCTTGTCAGATGAAGGTCAGAAGCTCTTCCCAAAAAATAAGTCGAAATCAAGTGACCACATGAATACGAAATTCTCAGTGGGAGATAATTAGAAGCACACTGCCTTCGTATGAGTTCTGGAAAATGACAAGCGGGCAGAAGGTCTTCCGATCCAATCCAAAATTTCATGAAATTCTGCTCTAATTGGCATAGAAATTAGTGGTCTTCTTAATTAATTAATTAATTAATATTTCATATACAATTCCAAGTATTGACTACTAGGGTGACAACTAGTTCTACAACTACACTTTCACTCCCTTGACTCTGCTCATTCCACGCATCTAAATTAATTCTCCAACACAGTTGTTGTATCTTGATGGATCCATACCCAGTCAACAGAAGGCTGCTGCTCTCCTTCAATATCTACGGCGCCGGCTGCCCTGCTCCGTCAACATTTCCGGCTCCACCTGCTTTGCCGGAAATGTTGACATTTCCGGCCGCCCATTGTTGAATTTTTTTGCTCCCGCTTGTGTGTATATATACATGTGTGTGTGGTGTTGTAAATCAGAGTGCAGAGTGTGCAGAGTGCAGTGCAGTAAGAGATAAGAGAGAGTTGAGTGAGTGCTGAGGGAATCCTCCTCCTCCTCTCTGTTTATTTTTCCCAGCAAATAATAATCCCTCGCTCCCGTGGACGTAGGCCGGAATTTGGCCGAACCACGTAACTCCTGTGTCAATTTTGTGTGTGTGCTTGTTTACTCATCTTATTCATCAATTGATTGATCGGTAAACCCAACAAAGTGGTATCAGAGCGTCCAGGGTCGCCGGAGTTCACCAACAGAGGTGAACAGAGGAGAAATTCTATTTTCTCCCAGTTTTTGAAGTTGCTCAAAATCCCAACTTGAGCCTTCCATTGTGCAATTCAGCTCGAGACGATTCCAACGGTGTAAACCAAGCCTCAAACGGACACCCGGGTAAGCCCACGCGCCCCCACGCGCCGGCGAAGACTTCGGGACGGCGACACGCGCCTGCACGCGTCTTCCTCGCCCGATTGGCGAGATCCGACCCGCGTGACCGACCCGTAACCCGGCACAGTGAACCGCGACCCCGGATCCACGACCGCCACCCGGATCCGTGCTCGAGATCCGACCCGCCTCCAACCCTCTCCCAGACGCCGCGTCAGCGTCCACGTCAGCGGCCGCGTCAACGCCCAGTCAGCAACCGGTCAAACGCCACGTCAGCACCCGTTGACCAATTTTGACCAAAGTTTGACCAGGCCTTTCAAGGCCATTTCAGGTCCGTTTTTCGAACAACTTAAGTCATTTCCAGGGTTTTGACCGTTCCGGACGCAACCGTATATTCGGTTTCTTGAGATTCTACCCCAATTTTTCTGTACAAGCAAGTTAGTGCTTAAAATCAATGGAGGAATCAGACTCGGGTACTATGATCAAGCTCACAGCCTCCAATTACACTCTGTGGAGGTCTCGGATGGAGGATCTCCTTAATTGTAAGGATCTGGCAGACCCTTTGGATTATAAAGGTATGAAACCAGATTCCATCAAAGATGACGATTGGAGAAGAATGAATAGAAAGACCATTGGTCAAATCAGACAATGGATTGACCACAAGGTATATCATCATGTCGCACAAGAGACTGATGCTTATAGCCTTTGGGAGAAGCTGGAAAAACATGTACCAGGCCAAGACTGCCCGCAACAAAGCCATGTTAATGAGACGGCTTGTTAATCTGAAGTTAAAAGGCGGGACCTCTATAGCTGAACATACTAGTGAGTTCCAAAATTTAGTAAATCAGCTTTCATCAGTAAAGATGGATCTTGGCGATGAAGCAGAAGCATTGTTGCTTCTTAGCTCCTTACCAGATAGCTGGGAGACATTGGTCATCACTCTCAGCAATTCAGCTCCTGACGGCAAACTTACCATGGCGATGGTAAAAGATGCTTTATTCAACGAAGAAGCCAGGAGAAAAAGAACAGGTGCAGAACAGTCACAGGCCTTGTTCCTGAAACCAGAGGCCGACCTCAAGAAAGTACCAGTACCAGAAGTCGAGGTAGAGGTAGAGGCAGAAGCAAATCTAGAGGAAGATCCCAGGATCGCAGCAGATTCAATGATGGTAAAAGTTGGCAGAGAGGGAAAATCTCGTGCTACTATTGTGGCATTGAAGGCCATATGAAGAAAGATTGTCGAAAATTTCGACGGGATCATGGTCAAAGCCACCAGCAACAAAAGAAGGAGGAAGGTGAGAACTCGGTCACCTTAACTCAAGATATATCAGTTTTCTCTATTGATGAAGATGCATGCTGTCATATTGGGAACCACGACACTGAATGGGTGGTAGACACAGCAGCCTCCTACCATGCCACTCCTCACAAAGAATTCTTCACGATGTATAATCTGGAGATTTTGGTACAGTAAAGATGGGGAACACTAGTTCTTCTCAGATCGTGGGGAATCGGAGATGTGCAGATTGTAACCAATATTGGTTGCACCATAACATTAAAGGATGTGCGACATGTCCCCGACCATCGGCAAAAACATATTTATGGGGCCGCCCCTGATAAACAGGGCGATGAAAGCTACTTCGGGAAAGGTACTTGGAAATTATCAAAAGGTAATTTGACAATAGCACGAGGACGCATTTGCTGCACATTGTACAAAACGCAGGTGAAGATTTGTACTGATGCCATCAATGCAGTGGAAGATGAAGCATCACCAAACCTATGGCACAAGAGACTCGGACACGTAGGAGAAAAGGACTCCTTACACTGGCGAAGAAGGCATTTATAAAAATCACAAAAGGTATTGCCTTAAACCCATGTGATCACTGCTTATTTGGGAAACAGCATAGAGTTTCATTTAGTTCCTCTATGAAGAGAAGGTCAAAGCCATTGAGTTTGGTACATTCTGATGTATGCGGACCCATTGAAGTAGAATCAATCGGCGGCAATAGGTATTTGTTACCTTTATTGACGACGCTTCAAGAAAGTGTGGGATATTTTCTGAAAACAAGGACCAGGTTTTTTAAATATTCAAGGAATTTCATGCTATGGTGGAGAGGCAAACAGGGAAGAAATTGAAGTGCCTCCGGACAGACAATGGAGGCGAATATACTTCCAACGAGTTCAAAGCATACTGTACTGAACGTGGTATTAGGCATGAAAAGACGGTCCCACGTACCCCACAACATAATGGTGTAGCTGAGAGAATGAATCGGACCATTATGGAAAGAGTTAGAAGCATGCTCAGTATGGCTAAATTACCTAAGCCATTCTGGGGGGAAGCTGTTCGTGCCGCATGTTACCTTATTAACAGATCACCTCAGCACCACTTAACTTTGGAATTCCAGAGAAAGAATGGACCAGAAAGAAAAGTTCTTACACTCATCTAAGAGTGTTTGGGTGCAAAGCTTTGCATATATATCTAATGAGCAGAGGCAAAAGCTCGACGTGAAGTCCATTCCATGTATCTTTATTGGCTATGGAGATGGTGATTCGGCTACAGATATGGGATCCAGAGAGGAAGCAGGTCATCAAATCGAGAGATGTGGTTTTTCCATGAAAACCAGGTGTTTGAGGACTTTGAACCACAAACAAAGTCTAAACCAGCCTAGTTACGGTGCTCCTGTCATTGTAACAGATCCTACACTATTCATATTCTCCCACAAACCATGGAATTGCAGGATGATCCTTTGGAAACAGATGTAGAAGGTGTTGAGCAGGGGGAGCAACAACCCCCTTCACCAGAAATTGCAGAATCATCACAGCAGTCAGATGATGAGGTATATCCTCCTCCAGAAGAAGCTGAGCCCAGAAGATCTGAAAGAGGTCGTATTCTGATTCCGTCGAGAAGATATCCAGAATCAGAATATCTTTACTCACTGATGAGGGGGAGCCAGAAAGTTTTCCAAGAGTCCAATCTCATACCGACAAAGCCAAATGGATAGAAGCTATGAAAGCAGAGGTGAATTCTTTACATAAGAATTCAAACGTATGAGCTGGTAAGACTTCCCAAAGGGAAGAGAGCACTAAGGAACAAATGGGTGTTCAAGCTTAAGAAAGATGGCAGTGGAAAAATTGTGACGCATAAAGCCAGATTGGTCGTCAAAGGTTTCGAACAGAAGAAAGGTGTTGACTTTGACGAGATATTTTCGCCAGTAGTGAAAATGACAACAATTCGAGTCATACTCGGATTAGTAGCCAAGATGAATCTAGAGCTTGAACAAATGGATGTGAAGACAGCCTTCTTACATGGTGACTTGGAAGAAGACTCTACAGGAGCAAACCAGAAGGATTTGAAGTTCCAGGGAAAGAACATCAAGTCCTGCAGGTTGAAGAAAAGTCTCTACGGTCTTAAGCAAGCACCAAGACAGTGGTATAGAAATTTTGATTCTTTCATGGTGAGTCACGGATACAAGAGGACGCAGCAGATCAGTGTGCATATGTTCAGATATTTCCTGATGGTAATCTTGTCATCCTACTACTCTATGTTGATGATATGTTGATCATTGGTCAGGATACAAGAAAGATCAACAAGCTAAAGATGGAGTTGTCTAAATCTTTTGAAATGAAGGACTTAGGCCCAGCTCAGCAGATCCTAGGCATCAGGATCAGTCGCGACAGGAAAGCCAGAAAGCTATGGTTATCACAGGAGAAGTATATTAACGGGGTAATTAAAAAGTTCAATATGGAAAGTGCCAAGCCAGTAAATACTCCACTGGCTAATCATTTCAAGCTAAGCAAGAAGTTGTCTCACTCATCAAGGGAAGAAATGTCAATAGTCCCATACTCATCAGCAGTTGGAAGCTTGATGTACGCAATGGTATGTACGAGGACCAGACATTGCCCACGCTGTAGGTGTTGTGAGCAGGTTTCTTTCCAATCCAGGGAAAGACCATTGGGAAGCTGTGAAATGGGTTCTCAAGTACTTGAAAGGTACATCGGGATTGTGCCTTATGTTTCCGGGGAAGCTGAACCAATCTTGGAGGGTTACACTGATGCAGACATGGCTGGTGATCTTGATGGAAGAAAGTCCACATCAGGTTTTTGTTCACCTTTGCAGGGGGAGCTGTATCATGGCAGTCAAAAATTGCAAAAGTGTGTTGCCCTATCCACAACAGAAGCAGAATATATTGCCGCAGCGGAAGCTGGGAAGGAGATGTTTGGTTAAAGAGGTTTCTTCAAGAGTTAGGTGTCAAACAGGAAGAATACAAGGTACATTGTGATAGTCAGAGTGCACTGGACTTGAGCCAGAATTCAATGTACCATTCCCGAACAAAACAATTGACATTCGCTATCACTGGATACGCGAAGTGATGGAACAACAAACTGTTGAAGTTAGTCAAAAATTCATACTAAAGAAAATCCGGCAGATATGTTAACAAAGGGAGTAACCTATGAGAAGCTCCAGCTATGTAGGGATATAGCTGGATGGATGTCAATTGAAGATTAACATATTATTCTCCTCCTATGGGTATGGAGGGGGAGAATTGATGGATCCATACCCAGTCAACAGAAGGCTGCTGCTCTCCTTCAATATCTACGGCGCCGGCTGCCCTGCTCCGTCAACATTTCCGGCTCCACCTGCTTTGCCGGAAATGTTGACATTTCCGGCCGCCCATTGTTGAATTTTTTTGCTCCCGCTTGTGTGTATATATACATGTGTGTGTGGTGTTGTAAATCAGAGTGCAGAGTGTGCAGAGTGCAGTGCAGTAAGAGATAAGAGAGAGTTGAGTGAGTGCTGAGGGAATCCTCCTCCTCCTCTCTGTTTATTTTTCCCAGCAAATAATAATCCCTCGCTCCCGTGGACGTAGGCCGGAATTTGGCCGAACCACGTAACTCCTGTGTCAATTTTGTGTGTGTGCTTGTTTACTCATCTTATTCATCAATTGATTGATCGGTAAAACCCAACATATCTTTCTACCTTCTAGATGCATGACCATCTAAATTCTCCTTGGACAAAATTTTATAACCCTATATTAATTTGGGAGATTAGAATCCGACCATTAATACTTATGTAAATTTGGAGAAAATATATTATAAATTCTAATCGAGTTTTTGTTTGGATTCATGATTAGAAATTCAAATTTAAAGTTTGAAATCCATACAAACTCTCATATAAACCATCATATCTTGGACCGTACCTTAAGTTTTTTTATATAAAATTTTAACCTAATGAATAAATAAATAAGCTAATATTAAACATTTTATTTTGACTAGCTAGCTAGATATAAAATAAAATTATTCTACTTTAATATTGTTTAAGCCATTACATTTGCGCCCAATATTTAATTTATGTTACGAGATTTTTAGTGTATCAAAAACTAATAAAAGTATTCTAGCTAAGAGATTAATTTATAAGGTGTAGTGCTCGATTTGAAAATAATCGATATAGCTTAGATAGGTTTACCTAACCTAAGTAAACCAAATTAGAGCTAGTTCAAATTAACAATGGCCTACTGCTTACAGTTGTGATTGACATTCCCATAAAACATTAAATAAAATAAAGTACAAGCCCACCTAACTAAATAAAATAGTGCAAAAGGGTAGAATATAAGCATACATGTCTGTCCAAACTCATAGGAAAGAAAAATCAATGAAGCAAGAGAAATAATAATAAAGTACTTCTGAGTTATGGGAGTTTCGCTTAATTCAAGTTTATCGTTTGAAGTTGAGGTCTAATATTTGATTTTTTTTTTTTAAGTTTAAATTTTAATTTTGACAAGATATTAAAACTTATTGTTCAATCTAAGGATGTATAACAATATTTTTAACTTGATTCCTTCATCATTCCGTTCAAATGTTCATTTCATGAAAATAAACTTAATGAACTAACTTGAATATAAAACTTATGAATTAAATTATCACATTTTAAACTTCGAGCATAAAAGCATAAAACTCGGTAAAAAAAAATAGAAAGATTTGTACAACAATTTACCCAAATAGTAATTAACATTATTTCTAAGCAGCATCTAAAAGATACACTAAAAACATATGATTATTAATAATAATAATAATAAACAGTTTGGAGAGTGGAAAGAGATATGTTTGAAAAGAGATTACAACGCCCAATCCTTTGGAAAAATAAAACATTAAAATAAATGAACAGAAGAAGAAGAAGAAGAAGAAGAGAAACGAAAAATTGAAATGTATTAAGTCAATTCTTTCTTAATCATTTTCTATCGCAACTCATTGCCGACATGCATCCACTCCCTGGATTTCAAACCTCGTATATATATAATTATATATATTCGTTTTGTTTTTAATTGAATGCAAACAAACTTCTTTCCTCTCCTCCTTCACACTTGAAGTTGTTGAAAGATAAAATAAGGCATTTAAGCTGATCAATTTCTACTTACAAAATTAATAACAACAAAGTCCATGACCCTACTCCTTCTTTGCAGGCATAGTAGAATGCATAATCCTTTAATCATTTACGATTTTTCTATTTCAGAGCGTATAAAGGAGACACATATAATAAAATAAAATAGACTTGGGCCGCCTGGGGCGAGAACATCTTGCCCATTCTATGAGAAAACGACAGCATAAGGAAAAATTTGAAAGAAAAAGGGTGAGCAGATGATAACGTTACGAGAACAGAGGACGACATGATAAGTAGAGTAGGGGTTTCACGCATGCAGGGTTTGGAATTTTGAAATTAAGGACGGACTTGAGATGGAAGGAGTGTAATGGAGGTGATCAGACACACATCACTGCCTCCAACACCTGCACCTTTCTTCTTAAAGTATCATATTTATGTACTTTTTGGCCCCTCGAATTTCAGCCTCCAAATTCGTAATATTCACCTTTTCAACAAAAATATCTTCCAGCCCTTCCCCCTCCCCCTCCCCCTGCTGTAAAAATGTCTTAATCTATTTTGCATCATGCGGAAGAAAGTACCATTCATGATTCATGTGTGTGTAATTATCTTGTAACATAGTAGTAATTCAGATGACAAGGAGGAACCAAAAAAATAAAAAAGAGTCAAAATACGATTTTGGGGTGTTGAACTCAAGCATTTTCTTTTCTGATTCAATGACTAAGGCGTGAATTTTGTGTGGTTGTGACTTTTCATTTGAAATCATAATATATTTGGTATTGACACAATCGAAAAAAAAAAATAAGAGGTAAAATTCCACCATTATTCCGGTGATTAGTGGATCTCAAAAGGGACCTCAACATATTAATGCACCATCTCTTAGTCATCTTTTCTTCTTTTTTGGGAAATATTAATTAGACCCTTAAGTGGAACATACTGCCAAGTCATTAAAGAACTGGTAGCATAAGAAGCGACTTGAAATGTTAGAAGGTACGTACCGCCTGTTCCCCTGTCGTCTCTTCATTCATTGGGTTTCTTCTGTTCAGTAATAAATACATATTCGGATTTCAAAATTTTGGACTCCGCCGGATCAGATGTATTGTTCGTCGCAATTCTTGCCGCAAATATTTGCCCATTTGGGTGGGTGGGTGCCTATACATATTATTAAAATAGAACACGTTTAGGCCAGAGAACGCACGACTCACATATAATGCTGTTACATAATGTTTGGCAATTTGATTTTCACTTCAACAGCAGGGAACAATAATTTAATTTTAGACCATACAAATTTGCCACTCAACTATTGAAATTTTTTTAATTTAGTGTACAATCATTGTTCCTGTGTACCGTGTATCACACATGAGTGTGCTTCATGCATACGAGTGAGCTTTAAATTATATAGATATACATGACCAATTCAAGGAAAAGTAACTTAATGCATTAGAATTGTCATTCACCAAACTGGTTGGATGATTCAATGCCATATTGTTTATTCAGAAGAAGACTTGTAAGATACAATTGATTTCGAAATCACCAATCAAATGGAAATGAGGTTGATTCGATAAGTGAATCCAGATATCTGAATCACCCATCATTTGGTTAATTAGCGTTTTTAGAAACTTTTTTCTTACAGGTATTCCCATGTATATATTACAGGATGGGCCCAACCTGGGTGTGGCCCAATTGCGGTCCTAAGCGCTTCGGGCTAATAGAAATTGGTCCTGCTTAGCCATTCGAAGCCCATCCTTCAGTCCGGACCCGGGTTCAGAGCCCATTACACTAGTTGGGCTGATGGAGTAGAGTACATTTCGGCCCACTGGACCCAGCCAGATTGGTTAACAGTTCAAAGTGATTTGAGTCCGTCTTTTTTTTTTTATTTGTTATAAATGAAAAGGCTGTGGGTGGCGGCTAAACAATCTGGATTAGCCCCTAAAATAGGATAGCAACCATTAATGATGACTATCAATTGCATAAACAAAAGGGTTATTGAATCAAACTTATCATGATAAAGGAGAACATATAAAAAAACCAAACAAACATTTCTTTTGATCCATCTCGGCTATATTTTCAAACAAAAACTATCATGTAGCAGAAACACATGGCACGCCAACAGGAAAACTTCTTTCATCTCTTCTGACCATTTGTTCCCAAAGTATTATCTGATGAGAGGTGTAAGATCGGGTCTTGGGACTGACAGGGAAGATACTAACTCACACATGCCTCTTCAATGAGGCAGTGTTAGTACAAGTTCAAGATTTGAATTCAGATTCATGTGAACTTTAAGAACGTAATACAATTTTACATTCTATTTGAACTAAAGCTACACAATTTAAATTCAAATTCAAATCACACCACACACCCAGGTAGGGTTTTTAACAGCTCAAATAATCAAACGCTCGCTCGCTCAAGCTCGAAGACTATAGTTTGAAGATTTCCCTCCAATCATAAAATCCTTTCACCTCCTTGAGCTTCCAAAACACAGATCTCCTTCCACGAACGCACTCTACAGGATGAAACCCTAAGTTGCCTCACTCTCCCCTTAAGGGAGACCCACAAGGAGAGAGAGAAACCAGCAAGGCACTTTCTCAAAGCCGTTACTACCCTGCCGTGGGTGGACAAATGACAAACCCATAGGAATAAACTAGCGCGAAACTCAATCACTCAAATGACTTTCCATCTTCACCAAGCTACATAGACACAAGCCTTTACCCTGGTGCTTGGACACCATTTTTGAGCATCGTGGCAATGGGAAATAGGCCGGCTGCTACTAGAAATTCATTCCATAGAAAACAAAAACCTGCAGTGGCACGCATGGGATGCACGAAGGAAGGCGCTGATGGCTTGGGCTCAACCACTCACAAACCATGTTGACAAAATGTGCATGCGTCGTCATTCAGTAATTATAATATCAGGGTATGCCTCCACTAGAACACCTGGTGTCTGCTGAATATAATAGGAACTTCCTTGCTTGCCACTCAAAAACAACGAACAAAATTTATTTAAACAAAAACAAAAAATCACCATAGTTTGGCAATATTGCCACCTTTAAGTGACATAAAAACAATTCAAAGTCAAACTCAACAGAGAGCTCTACATTCAAGAACTAAAAACAGCAGTAATTTTGAAGACAAATATTAGGATTGACTGCACATAAATGTACAACTTTTTAAAGTAAGTCAAATTACAAAATAAGCAAGAACATATGGTGCACTGCATTCAGTGGTACATGGCAAATCTGAAGTTCAAACAAGAACTATGAGAGTTCGCTTTGGCAAACCCTTTTTTTTTCCCTCTTTTTACCTCGGCATTCCTTAGAGAGTGAAGTCCATCAAACATGTTTGGGACCACGCTTGCAAAAATGGAAAGAAAGTTGTAACATAGGACTCAAAATTGTCTCTCGTTGGGGAGAAATAAACAGGGGACCTTCCCCTCCACGGGTCAGTATGATGCCTGTTGTCCCAATTCTACATTGTTGACGTGGGTCCTCCTCTGATATAATGAATATGAATCAATTTGTCACATGTCTATAATTTATGAAACAAACACCCGAATACAACTGAGTTTGAAAAGTCCCCCTTTTTAATTTCCCTCTATGGGAGGCAAACTAACTTTAAAATTTCCCTCATGTCTTTACAATCTGCCTTTTATATTACATGTCATTTTATCTTTACAGAAAGGATTTCTAGCTCTGGAAAAAGATACTTACAAATTTTCCATTGATGTGGAACACGGAGAGTTTTTAAAATATTCCCCATTGTCATATAAGGTCAAAGCTCTTCCCAAAAAATAAGTCGAAATCAATTGACCACATTACAACTAAATTCTCATGGGAGATAATTCAGAAGCACACTGCCGTCGTACGAGTGCTGGAAAAATGACAACGGGCAGAAGGTCTTCTCCGACCAATCCAAATTTCAGAAATTCTGCTCTAATTGGCATAGAATTAGTGGTTCTTCGTATTAATTTAATTAAGTAATATTTGCATATACAATTCCCACAAGTATTGGACTACTAGGTGTACAACTAGTGCTACAACTACCAACTTTCACCTCCCTTGACCTGCTCATATCCCACGCATCTAAATTAAGTCTCCACAGTTGTTGTATCTTTGGCGCCCTTCAGATGCATTGACCATCTAAATTCTCCTTGACAAAATTTTATAACCCTATAATTAATATTTTGTAGATTGGGAATCCGACCATTAATACTTATGTAAATTTGGGAACATATTTGATAAATCTAATCGAGTTTTTGTTTGGATCAATGATTAGAAGTTCAAATTTTAAAAGTTGGAAATCCCATACAACACTCCATATAAACCATCATATCTGGACCGTACCTTAAGTTTTTTATATAAAAAATTTTAACCTAATGAATAAATAAATAAGCCAATTTAAACATTTTATTTTGACGAAGCTAAGCTAGATTAAAAAAAATTATTCTACGTTCCTATTGTTTAAGCCATTACATTTGCGCCCAATATTTAATTTATGTTACGAGATTTTTAGTGTATCAAAAACTAATAAAAGTATTCTAGCTAAGAGATTAATTTATAAGGTGTAGTGCTCGATTTGAAAATAATCGATATAGCTTAGATAGGTTTACCTAACCTAAGTAAACCAAATTAGAGCTAGTTCAAATTAACAATGGCCTACTGCTTACAGTTGTGATTGACATTCCCATAAAACATTAAATAAAATAAAGTACAAGCCCACCTAACTAAATAAAATAGTGCAAAAGGGTAGAATATAAGCATACATGTCTGTCCAAACTCATAGGAAAGAAAAATCAATGAAGCAAGAGAAATAATAATAAAGTACTTCTGAGTTATGGGAGTTTCGCTTAATTCAAGTTTATCGTTTGAAGTTGAGGTCTAATATTTGATTTTTTTTTTTAAGTTTAAATTTTAATTTTGACAAGATATTAAAACTTATTGTTCAATCGAAGGAGGTAGAACCATATTTTTAACTTGATTCCTTCATCATTTCCGTTCAAATGTTCATTTCATGAAAATAAACTTAATGAACTAACTTGAATATAAAACTTATGAATTAAATTATCACATTTTAAACTTCGAGCATAAAAGCATAAAACTCGGTAAAAAAAAATAGAAAGATTTGTACAACAATTTACCCAAATAGTAATTAACATTATTTCTAAGCAGCATCTAAAAGATACACTAAAAACATATGATTATTAATAATAATAATAATAAACAGTTTGGAGAGTGGAAAGAGATATGTTTGAAGAGATTACAAACGCCAAATCCTTTGGGAAAAAAATAAAACATTTAAAATAAATGAAGCAGAAGAAGAAGAAGAAGAAGAAGAAGAAGAAGAAAATTGAAAGGTATTAAGTCAATTCTTATCATTTTCTATCGCAATCATGCCGACATGCATCCACTTCCATGGATTTCAACAATCGTATATATATAATTATATATATTAGTTTTGTTTAATTGATGCAAAAACTTCTTTCCTCCTTTCACACTTGAAGTTGTTGAGAAGATAAAACTAAGCATTTAAGCTGATCAATTCTACTTAAAATTACTAAAACAGAGTCAATGAACTACTCCTTCTTTTGCAATGCATAGTTAGAAATGCATAATCCTTTAATCATTTACGATTTTTTATTTCTAGGCGTATAAGAAGGAGAACATATAATAAAATAAAATAGACTTCGCCGCTGGGGCGAGAAAATCTTTGCATTCTATGAGAAAAAAACGACAGCAGAAGGAAAAAATGTGGAAAGAAAGGGTGAGCAGATGAATACGTGACGAGAACAGAGGAAGACGAATGAGAAGTAGAGTAGGGTTTCAAGCATGCATGGGTTTGGAATTTGAAATTAAGGACGGACTTTGAAGATGGAAGGAGTGTAATGGAGGTGATCATGACACACATCACTGCCCTCCTACGACTGCACCTTTCTTAATCATATGTATGACTTTTGGCCCCTCAATTTCAGCCTCCAAATATGTATATTCACCTTTTCAACAAAAATATCTTCCAGCCCTCCCCCTCCCCCTCCCCCTGCTGTTAAAATGTCTTAATCTATTTTGATCATGCGGAAGAAAGTACACATTCATGATTCATGTGTGTGTAATATATCTTTTATACATATTTGTAATTCAAGATGACAAGGAGGAACCAAAAAAAATAAAAAAGAGTCAAAAGACTTTTGGGGGTGTGAACTCAAGATTTTCTTGATTCAATGACTAAGGCTTGAATTTTGGTGGTTATGACTTTTCATTTGAAATAATATTTTGGTATTGAATCGAAAAAAAAAAAATAAAGAGGTAAGTCCATTATTCCGGTGGATTAGTGGAATCTCAAAAGGGGACCTCACACATTATTAATGCAACATTCTTAGCATTCTTTCTTTTTTGGGAAATATTAATTAGACCCTTAAAGTGGAACATACTTCCAAGTCAATTAAAGAACTGTACATAAGAAGCGACTTGAAATGTTAGAAGGTACGTACCGCATGTTCCCCTGTTCTCTTCATTCATTGGGTTTCTTCTGTTCATTAATAAATTACATATTCGGATTTTCAAAATTTTGGACCCGCCGGATCAGATGTATTCTTCGTCGCAATTCTTGCCGGCCAATATTTGCCCATTTGGTGGGTGGGTGCCTATACATATTATTAAAATAGAAGCACGTGTGAGGACCAGAGAAACGCACGACTCACATATAATGCTGTATACATAATGTTTGCATTTGATTTTCACTTCAAAAGCAGGGAACAATAATTTAATTTTAGACCATACAAATTTGCCTCAACTATTGAAATTTTTTAATTTAGTGTACATCATTGTTCATGTGTACCGTGTATCACATGAGTGTGCGTTTCATGCATACAGATTGAAGCTTTAAATTATATAGATATACATGACCAAGTCAAGGAAAAGTTAACTTAATGCTATTAGGCATGCATGACCCAAACTGGTTGGATGATTCATGCATATGGTTTAATTCATAAGAAAGACTTGTAAGATACAATTGATTTAGAACTCACCAATCAAATGAAATGAGAGGTATGATTCGATTAATGTGAATCCAGATAATCTGAATCACACATCATTTGTAATTAGCGTTTTTAGAAACTTTTTCTGACAGGTATTTCCCATGTATATAATTACAGGATGGGCCCAACCTGGTGTGGCCCAATTAGCCGGTCCTAGCTAGCTTCGGGCTAATGGAAATTGGTCCTGCTTAGCCATGCGAAGCCCAATCATTCAGTCCGGACCCGGGTCAGAGCCCATTACACTAGTTGGGCTGATGGAGTAGAGTACATTTCCGGCCCAATGGACCCAGCCAGATGGGTTAACAGTTCAAAGTGATTTGAGATTTCCGTCTTTTTTTTTTTATTTTGTTATATTGAAAAGGCATGTGGGTTGCGGCTAAACAATATGGATTAGCCCCATAAAAATAGGATTAGCACCATTATGATGACTATCAATGCATAAACAAAAGGGTTATTGAAATCAAACTTATCATGTAATAAGGAGAACATTATAAAAAACCAAACAAAACATTTCTTTTGATCCATCTCGGCTATATTTTCAAATCAAAAACTATCATGTAGCAAGGAAAACAGCATGGCACGCCATACAGGAAACATTCCTTTTCATCTCTGCTGACCATTTGTGCCCAAAGTATTATCTGATGAGATGGTGTAGATCGGGTCTTGGGACCTGACAGGAAGATACTAACTCACACATGCCTCTTCAATTAGGCAGTGTTAGTACGAATTTCAAGATTTGAATTCAGATTCATGTGAACTTATAAGAAACTTAATACAATTTTACATTCTATTTGAACTAAATCTACACAAATTTAAATTCAAAATTCAAAATCACACCAGGTTAGGGTTTTTAACACTCAAATAATCAAACTCTCGCTCTCAACTTCGAAGACTATAGTTTGAAGATTCCCTCCAATCATAAGAATCCTTTCACCTCCCTTGAGCTTCCAAAACACAAGATCTCCTTCCAAGAACCACTCTACAGGATGAAACCCTAAGTTGCCTCACTCTCCCCTTAAGGGGAGACCCACAAGGAGAGAGAAGACCAGCAGGCACTTTCTCAAAGCAGTTACTACCTGCCGTGGGTGGACAAAATGACAACCCAATAGGGATAAAACGTAGCAGCTAAAACTCAATCAACTCAAATGACTTTCCATCTTCACCAAGCTACATAGACACAAGCCTTTACCCTGGTGCTTGGACACCATTTTTGAGCATCGTGGCAATGGGAAATAAGGCAGGCATGCTACTAGAAATTCATTTCCATAGAAAACAAAAACCTGCAGTGGCACGCATGGGATGCACGAAGGAATGCAGCTGATGGCTTGGGCTCAACATCAACCATTTGACAAAATGTGCATGCGTCAGTCATATCAGTATTATAATATCAGGGTATGCCTCAAACTAGAACACCCTGGTGTCTGCTGCAATATAAATAGGAACTTCCTTGCTTGCCACAAAAACAAAGAACAAAATTTATTTAAACAAAAACAAAAAATCACCATAGTTGCAATATTGACACGCTTTAAGTGACAGTAAAAACAATTCAAAGCAACTCCAACAGAGAGCTCTACATTCAAGAACTAAAAACAGCAGTAAATTTTGAAGACAAAATATTAGGATTGACTGCACATAAATGTACAACGTTTTTAGAAGTGTAAGTCAAATTACAAAATAAAAGCAAGAACATATGTGCAATGCCATTCAGTGGTAAATGGCAAATCTGAAGTTCAAAACAAGAAACTATGAGAAGTTATCTTTGGCAAAAAAGATAGATGTGTCGACAGATATTGAAACATGTGCTGCTGTGAAACTTGCGGGAAAAAATCAAAATTTTCTGGCAGCATTCAATTACCATCAAAGCAGAACCCCCCAAAAAAAAAAAACAAAAAAATTACACAAGCTGCAGTAGATATAATGATCTCACTTGAAGGAAGATTTATCCAGAACTGGCCAACTTCTTTTGTGAAAGCCGATCACAAGCTGGTTCCTCATTTTTGTCCATGGCCTTCCTTGCTAGCTCATACCCTGCAAAGTTCATGGCACCCAGAGGAGCAATCCAAAAAAACCTGGGTAGTGCTCCTTTGAATAAGCCAAGGGGTCCTTCATGACGGAGAATGGAAAAAGCTACCATTGACATTGACACAGGCCGACCTGGCACAGCAGTCATCATTCTAGTTTTCATAACATCAAAAGGTGTTGTGACAACAGCAGCTAGCCCTCCAGATAAAGCCCCAACTATAATTGTTTCCCAGGGCTCCAAATCCCTCTGCAGAAGCTGCTGGGCAACCTTAAAAATGGCATACAAAAAACCATGGTAGTCAATACACAAACGAAGACCAAACACCTATTTTATTACTCACATTGTCATGTAAATTAAGATAAAATGGAATGAGCTCACAATGGGCAACGAAAATATAGGGAACACTACACTGGGTAACCAGACTAAATAGCCAAACCACCCAAAATGTTTCAACACATAATCCACTTTAGGCTCCCCAGTGTGGCAACAAAAGTATTTTCCTCAAAAACACCAAAGAAGCATTTTAAAATCTTCTCAAGCACAAGTCAGGAGAAAAATAATAATAAAGTAGTCAACTACCCATGTGCATTTTACACATGATTCAATTGGGAGAATAGCTAGGCATGAGATATACATGGCATGGTTAGAGATAGAGCTAGAGTTGAGGATGTTTGTCCCTGCCTCTTTGTGAAAATGTAGCCTTATCCAAGAAAAATTGAGGAACAAATTCCTATCCCGCCTTTACTTTGCTTTTTTATTGCAAGTAATTTTTACATACATTTTTTTTGGGGGATGAACTACTTACACATTTTATTCTTACCCAGCATTTGGGACATGGAATTCAAACTCTCATTAGATTTGTGTGGATTTGGAGAACTTAGTATAAAATTGCATTGAGTTTGTTCCAAATTCATGCAAATCCAAATCCGAGACCTGAACAGAAGTGCAACTTGTACACTTCATTTTGCACCAAGTGCAGAAGAGGAAAAACTTGATACTTGCACAATTCAGTAGTCACCGGAAAAATAAAATAAAATAAAATAAATAAAAAATAAAAAATAAAAAAATAAAAATCCTATATTAGGAATGCAGTGTGCCAAGTCTATCCTAAGTTGTGCAACTCATACACTTCATTTTGCACTGAAGTGCAAAAGAGGAAAAAGTTGTAGTAGTAGTCGTAGTAGTAGTAGTAGTAGGAGTAGGAGTAGTACCCGCGTGGAATCAGCTGGGCCATTTGTACACTTCATTTTTCTCTAGAATGCAGAAGAGGAAAAGCTTGAATACTTGGACTATTCAGACATGTCTGTGAATTCTAAGGTTGAGTAACTAGACAAATGTCACGAACTTGATACCCTGCACCCTGACAATCTCACTTGAGATGCATAGGTGTGCATAGAAGGAAACAGAATCAAGGCAAGTGCTACATCGCACAGGAAGTTCGGTTGTATTGGAATAGAAAAGATGGTATTACATCTTGCCCCTACAGAGTTTTGAAGACTCATACTCTGTAGCGCATCTCATTGTAGTTAAGACCACAGTATCACATGGTACTACACATCACACATTTAAGGGGCCGTTTAGTTGTAGAGAACAGTTCTCATTTTCCATTTTAGTTTTCCAAACAATTAAAAAAAAGTTAACTAATTTTTTTTTTTTTACAACAGCTATATGAAGTAAATCAACACTAATAAACAGTTTTGACACTATTTGGTTGTGGAAATAGTTCTATTTTTCATTTCTAATTTTTCAAATTACAAAAATGTCACCTTGTTTTCTAGTTTTCCAAATATATAGAAAAGTTGGAAAACATTTTTTATTATTTTTCTAAATTTCTAACTCTTACTTTACATATGGGAGGATGGAATTTAGATCTGGGACTTTAATTTGTGTGGATTATGCATAGAGTTTCTTATAGATTTGCACAAATCTTAATTCAAGCCCCAAAATCTATGATCCCAAATTTTATCTTATACAATTTTCGCAAAATTGAAAAACAAGTCGTCTTTTTTGTAATCATTTTGAAATATAGAAACAAAAATGAAAAAAAATTTGCAAATTTAAAGAAACAATTTAATTTATACATTTTCAATACAAATCTTGAAAAAAGAAAAAAAACGGGGGGGTTAAATTTTATAATTCTTTCAAAAACTTAAAAAAGAAAGATGGCGAAGTTACTTTAGTAAGCTGTTTAATGAAAACCAAATACAAACTTAAACTTAGATCTGACAAATGTGGAAAAGACTAAAAATATGACATTTATTCGTAAAATTAGAGTTAATGAAGTTAAGTTTACACTAAAAAAGATGAAAAATGGGAAAGCTATAGGACCGGATAATGGGAAATGCTTAGGAGACAACAAAATTATATGGTTAACTAATTTATTTAATATAATTATAAAAACTAAGAAAATGGCATATGAATGAAGGAAAAACACTTTAATACCTATATACAAAAATAAAGGAGATATTCAAAATTTTAATAACTATTGTAAAATTAAACTTATAAGAATCATACGATGAAACTATGGGAAAGGGTAGTTGAAAAAAGATGATTTTTCACAAAGTGGTGACGAAACGTATAACTTGTACAAATCTTTCCATTTTCCAATTCGTACCGATCCATTCGTTCGTAAAGCTATTTACTCTAGTTGTAAGATATCTAATGAAACCGTCGCTGGAATTGAGATCTCATTCAAAAAGAAAGATATCAAATATCTGTTTTGTTATTAATAGGCCGGTAAAGGAGAAAAAAGGCTAGAAAAGAAGGTCTCAAAAAATCAATTTGGTTTTATGTCTAGGAGATCTACCACAGAGGCTATATATCTTTTAAGAAGATTAATGGAAAAGTTTAGGGAAATAAAGAGGGACTTGCATATGGTATTTATTGACCTAGAGAAAGCATATGATAGCGTACCTAGGGAAGTTCAATGATGGGTTTTAGAAAAAAAGGTGTATTGTGTAGGTATACTAATGTCATTAAGGATATGTACGATAAACTAATGACTAGTGTAAGGACTATAAATGGAGAAACTAGAGAATTTCCAATCATGATAGTTGTACATTAAGGATCTACTTTGAGCCATTATCTTTTTGCTTTAGTGATGGACCAACTAGCTAAGAGTATTCAAAATGAGGTTCCACGGTATATGTCGTTTGCAGATGATATTGTATTAATTGATGAAACCAGGGGCAGAGTAGAGGCTGAATTAGAATTATGGAGAGAAGCTTTAGAATCTAGAGGCTTTAGGATAAGTAGAAATAAGACATAGCATATAAAAAGTAATTTCAATAATGGTAGGAGAAATATTGAAGACAAAGTTAAACTTGATGATGATGAAATAAATAGCACTTGTAGATTTCGATGCCTTGGATCTATTATGCAAGCTAAAGGAGAAATTGAAGATGATGTAATGCAAAGAGTTAAAGCAGGTTTGGGTAAATTTAAGAAGTGCTTCAAGTGTGCTTTGTGATCATAGAATACCCTTAAAATTAAAAGGGAAGTTTTATAGGACGGCTATAAGACCAGCTATGCTATATGGATCAAAATGTTGAGCGACGAACAAACAGAATATCCAAAAAGTAAAAGTTGACAAGATGATAATGCTTAGATGGATGAGTGGTATGACACTGAAAGATAAATTAAGGAATGAACATATTCGCAATAAGTTAGGTGTAGCTCCTATAGAAGATAAGATAAGGGAGGGACAACTCAGATGGTATGGACACTTGCAACATAGGCCACATAGTACGCCAATGAGAAAGAGTGAGTTAGTTACTGTAGAGGGCAGTAGAAGGAGTAAGGGTACACCTAAAATAACTTGAAATGAGATAGTGAGTGAGGATTTAATAGCCCTGAATCTGTTAAAAGAAATGCTCCATGATCGCATAAATTGGCGAAAAAGGATTCATATAGCCAACCCCACCTAGTGGAATTTAAGGCTTGATTTTATTTATTTATTTTTTTTTTTTTTTTGTTGTTGTTTCAAAAACTTAAAAATGGAAAACAAAAAATGTTTTCCAAAACTAAATAGGCCCTAAACGTTTCTTTACCACATGGCATACACTTCGTTTCCATTACACTCCATAACCTCTATTATCCAACACATTTCAAATGTCATAAAAGCTTACACACTACACGGTACTTAGAACCTGTGTTAAATATATTTAGAAAGAACTACCTAAACCAATGAGATTGCAAAGTATGAAAAATCTGTATAGAAGCAAAATGAAAACATAAAAACAAATAAATAAATAAATAACAAAAATACATAAACATTTATGTATCCTAATCATATGTACTTTCATATCTATCTTTTCTTTTTTGCATGTATAAATTCTGCAACACATGTACATGCACACACTTATTTACTGAGCTCAAGAAAATTAACTAGAGTTTATCTACAGAAAAACACACCTTTTTGGACTCTGCATAGAGGCCCATACCAGCAACATAAAACGGAACTTCTCGGCAAAGAGTAGCACCAGTCCCACGAAAGAAACCCTTAAGACCATCTTGATGCCAAGTACCCACAATAGCCTCTCCCACATTGTCAAAGATGCCTGCCTGCAAACGTTGCTTCAATACTTCACATGGGATTCGCACTGCCGTCCCCAAGACTGTGCTACAAAATGATGCTAAAGATTGAACCTACACAATGCACCAATAAATATTAATTTACTCTCTGCTTTCAAAACATTAACAAATTGGTAATCAAAGTATGCTACAACAATTCTCCCAAATTAACTCCAATCTGCCCCACCAACCCCAATATTGCACGTGATACATGCAAGCATGCATGCACACATGCACGAGCACAGCTTGAAATATTTGCACACTATAAGGTTAGGTGCCAGCCTGCCAGGAAAGCATGACCAGCACCATGATCAAGGTGAACAAGCAAACAGCTTTTGCCATAATCAAGGAGAAAGAAGTCTTGTTTTCTTAGACTATTTTGCTCCTTATAATTTCAAAAGAAAAATTAGCACCATTGACCTGGCCACCTTCATAAAAATAGTCCCTGTGTGTACTTTATTAATGGATTGTATGGCACAAAAAACATCTACATAAATTGAAGATGTACCTCAAACTGTGATATAACACTATCTCATCAGTCAGTGGATCTTATAGAAAAGGAAATAAGACTGTCACTCAAAAGATCATGCCACAGAAATCAGTAGGGACAGTCAGCTAACAATCTATATGCAGATAAGGATGCTGGCATAATTGGCAATACACTCAGAAAAGATGATGAAAACAGTGAATATCTTTCAAATAATTTAAAAAAAAAAAGTGGATGCACGATGAAGGATAACCAGTTGAGTATGTTTTACATGTAGACCAAAACACAGAATAAGTTAAGGGCCATATAAACAAGATTAATGATAAGAAAAGAGTAAGCTGGCCAAGGTAAGATAACCATAAACAGAAGTTGAAGAAATAAAGGACGTTGATGTAGTTAACATTTTGTGCTCGAACAAATATTGATACAACGAAATGGTAAAACAGGATTAAAGTTCCAAACCCCTAAAATTATGGATAATCAAGCAAGGAATTACGATCTATTACTGAACATTTTGGAATATTTACATGATAAATAGATAGTATGCACACATACATACATAAATGAACAAATACACAACTGAAAATAAAAATAATAAACAATATGAACAGTAAGAATTGCAAACTTGTGAGCTTTTTTTTCGGTTAACAACAAGGCACTGCTTGGGGGTCGGAATAAATTAAACACATGACAGCTTAGGATTACCACATCTTGGGCAGGGCCACAGGTGTGGTCTATCACTTGGCTCAACACTGCTCATAACTAAACCTTGAGCTTCAAATGAAGTTTAAGGAGCAAACCAACAGAGATGAAATCCTATGCACACAGAATTTTCAGACACAACGAAACGAATGGGGAAGGATGATGCTAATTCAAAGTTCTACTGTCTACATACTGTTAGCAACCAAAAGAAAAAGATGCAAAAAAAAAAATGTATGGATACCATACATTGATAGGATTAAAATAAGTAACCACTGGATCAAAACATTTCATAAATATATTGAAACATGTCAGAAATCTATTCTCCTTGATAATCATTTGGCACACATTTCAGATATCTATTCTCCTAAATAATCATTTGTGCCAAATAGATTGCAAGTAATATTTTCACACAAAGGAAATAAAACTTGTTTGTTTCATATGCATTCCTAGAAATAGCCCAGACGCATAGAATGTCTGCCTCATTTGCCATAACATCTGATTGTACACTTGACAGTGATTTCATTGCTTGCTAATTTCTCTAACCTCATTAACAGAGTTTATCTATGTTCATGCAGGTCTGATTCAGAAGTCACCCAAGGCAAGGTCAAAACCAGAATAATAAACACACTACATTGTTCCTGCTGCTGAAACTAACACCCTCAGTGATGCGGGACTGATTGGCAGCAGAGAATCAGCTAGAAAATTGCGCAAAACTAAGAGGAAAGTAGAAAATCAAAAAAAGGCAACAAAAAATAAATGGGAAATATAAAGAGAAAGGGAAAATCAAAGCAAGACCCAGTTTAGAGCTTCATTTTCAATATTTAGATCTGCGCCTCATGCTTTCATAGGCTTTCTCCAAATACCAAATAAGGAAATAATAATTTGGGAAACAATAGCAAATCATAATTAATGGAACATAATTGCAAATCCCTAGATGCTGAAAATTACATAACCAAATCCAATCATCCTAAATTATGCCTACACATATGAAAAACATAAAGATCTCCAAGCCTTATCTTGCTCATACGCAACCTCTTGACATCCCTGTCACTAAGCTTTTGGGATAATTGGTGATCAAACATGGTATCAGACATCTGGTTCCAAAAGGTCTTAAATTCAAGTCCCATTATATGTGCTTTCTCCCCCATCATATTTTCTGTAGCGCACTTTGCTCGCTCCGTATTTGTTCACTCAATCAAGCTCAATTCATTCATCTATCCACGTGAGACGGGGCATGAAGGGCAACTTGGATAGCTTAATATACTTTGTTGGGCCCATAGTTACCTTACCTGGGGGTTGATGCCCCACTCCCCTCGAACCACAATTAAGATCACAGATTTGAGGGTCAACAGCATCCCAGATCAATGGGGGTTGGGATCCAGCTTGCCAAAAGTCGTGACCCAGACTTGTGAACCATTTTCAAACAAAATTCATATGAAAATATTAAGAAATTTCAAAACAAATAGAAAGAAAATTGCGAAGATTGTTGAAGCTCGATTCCAATCTGTGCTTGAACATTGAATGTAGAACAGTCAGAGAGATGGTAGACATGGAATCAATGCCATAAAACAGCTGCTGCAAAACCTGTGACAGTGACAGAAAAGGGCTGCCTGCTGCTGCCATAGTAAATGGATTCAAAGAGGTAAAGACTCTGGAGAGGGAGGGAGAGAGAGAGAGAAAGAGAGAGAGAGATGATCGAGGAATTTTAACCTCCCTCCTTTTGGGATAATAGTCTTTGACATGTTTATTATACATCCCACAATTATTTTATCTCCTGATTTGTTTGCCAAAGCGTCCAACAACTTTGTTCACTTAGTAGTATAAAATTTTTTAAAATATGAACACATTACTTTACATTGAAAGAAATTAATTAATTTATTGATATTTTAACTTTTGTTATTTATTTCTATTTATATAATTTAATTGAAAGAATGTTAGCAATGTTCCTCTATATTCATTATGCCATCCTGAGTGATAACTAAAAACATACCACAATCCGTTACAGCATGCCAACTAATTGGCCCAAATAAGTGGTTCAAGTGTGCCAGAACCTGAAATGGCACACTGACTACACCCCCCCCCCCCCCTCCCCCCCTTTCAAGAGCAGCATACCCCCATTCTCGTGCCTGTAGCACTACAAAAAACACACTCTGGTCCAAGTTACTATGGTTGGCCCAAATCCCAACAGCTTAAACTTATGGATTATATGGTTTCAAAGTTACGCATAGATGGAAGAGTTGGGAACAAATTTCTTATAATATCTTGACCAACAGACAATGACCTCCTTCAAAGGCTAGTGGAACCTCAACAGTCTCAGAGAGTAGTTATACAGGAAGAAACACACTGGGTGAATAAGTACAAAATGAATATGGAAAAAAATTATGGAGTTCTCTTTTAAAGTTTTGGAATGTTTTGGACTCAATGAGAAATTTCTGATGTCTTAAAAAATATTTTGTGATTCCTTTCTCCATATTTTTCGATAAACTGTTGGTTTTTCCAACAAAAATAGGACACCGGACAACAGGATCCACTCTCCCCTTTCTGGTTCTCTTGTTCTCTCACAGGACTAGAGAAGGTATCTTTGATAAAATCAAGGTCACGGATGACTGTCACTGTGCCCTTTGTCTGAACTCTGACATTTGCACATTTCTTGGTTATTTTTCTGTATGACCACTAGTTATGAAGCTACTGTCCTGAGAGAACATTTACAGGTGTCAGGATGACTAGGCCACCAGACAATCAAGGAGATTGATAAGTCATTAAGAACATCCTAGTGGAAATATGGATGGGAGACCTACAGATGAAATAATATGTTTCCCTTTTTCATTTTTTGGGAGTGATGAAAGGAAAAATACTACTAAACACGCAGAAGTGCTTTAATAACTGACTCTCTTAGTTGAGACCAAACAGAACCATTCTCTTATATATATAATATTAGAAAATTGGACTGAAAAAATGATAGAAAAGGAAACCATAACTGAAAGCTGTGTCATGTGAAGTATTTCATAAAATCAATGTCATATGATGCCATGGCTATATTGCTGCAGATGTCCACTTGTGCTACAAAATTGTCTTTGAGCTTCAACAAAATCCATGCAAATCCAAGTCAAGCTTAAAATCCATTATCCCAAACACAGCATAAAGTGCATTTGAAATAAATGAATATATATATATATATACATATATATATATATATATATTGAAACAATGTTAAAGGGAAGACATAAAGCCAAATACAGCTCCTTTGGCAGTTTTAAATGTCTGGAATACAGTTCCACTGGACTAGGTTGCCTGCCCGCCTTGTAGTATCAGGCATTATAAATATAATGTTCCATATCAATGGACTATTAGTAACTGCGTATATATCAAGACAGAACAGCAGGGAATCCACCATTAGTTAAAACCACCAACGATCTCAGGGCTTTTAAATCACGCTGCCATGAGCTGGCTAATAGACTATTCAAATGTTTCAGGATCCTTTCTTCCTAGCAATACTAAGATGCAGACTTCTAAAGCTTCATGAGTTCAAGTTCTCAGTATTAATACCCAAGAAAAATAACAAAAGTAATAATAATCACCTGAATTTCGGGGATTGTTGGGGCGACATTTATTAGCAAAAGCTTACTCGCTTCAAAAATTCCAGTTCTCAAGCCGTGGCTGCAATGGCCAATATATATATAAAATATATCAGTTGGACTAATAATGAAGTATCACGAAGTAAAAGGAGAAAAAAGAATCAAAGAGAACCTTGAAAATTGTCCAAGGATTGCAGGGATGGAGCCTCTGTATAATCCTCGGACTCCAATTTGTGGAAGCTTTGCGATAATTTCTGGGAAGGAGAGTGTTGATGCTTGCACTCGAGTCTGAGAAACCAGTACACTGCTGTAAGACCTCAATTAAACATTCAATTTTTTCTTAGTTGCAATTATATGATTTGAGTAATTTTCATTTTTTGCGGATAGATGTGTTAAAATCTTGTTATACATTGTTGGCCCACAACCTAATAGCTTAAGCTTTTAGATCAACTTGTAATCAACATATACAAGGGCAAGATTACCAAGGAGGTCTTACTCCTAGGTTCTAGTCTTGTTGCCCACGTTTATTTTGTGGTTGTTAAAAATTATCTTATTCCCTGGAATGGGTGTTTATAGTTTGTTTATTGTTCCATGTGCAATCGGGCTGCATGCCGAGCAGGCAAGTGTTAAAAGCTTGTTATGTTGTTGGCCCACAACCTAACAGCTTAAGCTTTTGGATAAACTGGTAATCTGACAAAAGCATTGAGCAGGGCAGCTAAAAAAAATGTTTTGGGTCCATCCAGACTTGTTTAATAATCATAAACTAGCAGAAGCACCTACCAGAATTTCATTGCCTAGATTGCAGTAGACAGACGAATGCAGATACATACATAACCAGTAGCACTGTTAACATGATTGCTTAAAGGAACATTCTTAGTACAAAACCTAGTAATTTTACATGGAAAAAATGACTTAACACTTATTTCCTTATTAGTTTCTACTTGTTCTCACAAGTATTTAATTTGTCAAAGCTAAAGCAAAACCACTAACACTAGGAAATAGTATACAGTATAAAATGCTTTAGGTTTGCTTCCTGCAGCCAGCCCCAACGCCGCTGCAACAAAAGCAACATTTTCATTTAATAAATACTGAACCTACACATATAAAATTTTAGAACAGCCATTATGGGAACTTAGCTGCAAACATTTGACACCCTTTCCATGGAAACCTTGACCCAACCAACCATAAATGTTTAGAGATCTCTCGTGTCATCTCACAAAGACAGCCTTATTTGTAAATCATAAGGATAGGTTCAGGCACTTTTATTTCCATCCCTAGGCATGTCTAAGTAGGTAAGAAGGGAGAGAAAAAAGATTACACAGTTGTTAAGCTAAATAAGTTACCTTTATTGTATCGACAGGGTGCATTAAAGAGGTAGAAAGGGCACAAGAAAGGCCGCCTGCCAATGCAGATTTCAGAACACTCCCAGCAGGTATTTCTACTGGTGGTGCAACAGCAACAACAGTAGCAGCTTCAAACCATATACTCCTGCATATGTTGTGGAAGAGAGGAAGTTACATCAAGAAGGGAGTGACCCAGTGAACTGTGTAATGGCTACTCCAAAATATATCAAGCGCTTGGGGAAAAAAAAAAGCACGTAGGCAACAATCAGCAAGGAAACAGAAAGCATCTAGGAAAGTACACTCATAAAAGAAAGAAAGGGCGTCAGTTTTTGTCCACTTCCACACCAAAAATGCTCTTGATTAAATAATAAAATTATGAAATAATAAGAGCATCTCACCACGAGGGCAGTAAGCATTCTACTTCCTACATGGTTACATCAGTTCCAAGATCATGATGCTTTTATTTAACTCCAAAATGCAACAAATGAATATATTTCTTTCACTAAAAGGTTGGTTTCTTTAAAACAGATAATGCATTCTTTCCCACAATCTCATTATTTCCGAGGGAAAATTAAGCTACTCTCTCTCCTTCTTGCATATATTTCTCCAGTGAATCTTTTTAAACTTAAGGTTGCATTGTATTTTGCTCCAAAAAATTTTGTTCATAAAATAATACTCTTTCTGAAAGACCATTTCCAGAGTTTTGATTCAGAAACGAAGGACAAAAAAATAAAAAATAAAAAATAACAAAATAACAAAATAATAAAAAAAATCATTTCCTTGATTTTAAAAAAAAAAATATTTCTTAGCATTTAACAAGGGTCGTAAACAATTTCGCTCTGGTATCCAACTAATTATTTAACCCATCAACCTATATGGTCTCAACCATTGAGAAAAGGCACAGTAGCAAAGGATTCAATGAAAGATACATAGCTTTAGGTGATAAAAGGCAAAAAGAGACAGTGTAGCCTTCCCTGCACAGCAGGCATACAAGGCTTTACCAGGTTGATTATCATTCTAATGGAACTCTTATGATTCTCTTGATCAATCAGTTTAAATCAGATAGTTGAATGATTTCAAATAAATCTATCCCACTGAATACAGATAGTTGAATGGTTCCAATTTTAACCATCTGTGTTTGCTAGAGGTGCTTAAGCAGACTTAAGAAGAGCTGAACCTATTGAGGATTAGCCTGACAACGAGACATGACATGACACAGACACATCAACATCTTAAGAAAGTGGAACCCTAACACAGCAGGGAAAAGAAGATATTCAGATGCAATATTTTAAACAACATTCTATATGACAACTTTAATTTTTATTTAATTCATCTAAATAAGGGTTCTGATTTTTTAAATTTACAATAAATACTAACAGTTTTTGTAGTTCATGCATTATTCATCACCAAGAAATGGTGCAAGATATTAAGAATTTAAGATGTGAGAAGAAACAACGTGTTCTAATAACAATACCAATTCCCTGGCCATGAGCATCTCAAGCATCTGTTTTGCCTTCAATGTGTCTAATCAAAGTCTTCCAATTAAAAAGTTTATCTTACATAAATAAACAATACTAGAGTACATTGGTCAAGCTCAAGGAGTGTTCGAGAAGTATCAGTGTATAATACATGCCCAAGATGCAGATGGCTCTGTGCTTCTTTGCAAAAAGGCCCATGCTACTTGGAGATGAGCTACAACAAAGAAATTCCTACCAATGCCAAGAGACGGGTGATTAAACATCATGCCATTTGGAAATTGGTTGTTTTTGCAATTTTCTTTAGACAACAGATAAGTACCTTGCTTCATTTTTAACAGAACAAACCTTCCATGGAGGATGTTGGCACATGATTTTCTGGGCATGGCTTCCCCTTATTATTTTTTAATTTCAAATTTCTTAAAGATTTCCATCCCAAGTTTCATATAACCTATGAGTTATGACAATCACATTGGCCAACACATTCCTTGGTTTCTGTTCCTACTATAGACTTGTCAATACGGTATACTTACACATGCTTCCAAATTATACTAACAGTGTAACTGCAATTGCTTTCTAGTTTCATGCTTCTAATAAGCACAGACATCTCTGGACAAAAGTTTAAGGCATTTTGATGAAAAAAATAACAAAATAAAACAAAGTCCAAATTATGGATTCATATTCTACTCAACTACTACACCAGTTTCACTATTTTTGAATAAATTAATGGCTGCCATAATGAATTCATTGCCTGGAAATAATTAGAATTACTGACATTTTAAAATAAAATAAAATAAAATAATCCTCAAACCATCAGACGTAAAGAAATGAATTTATTTTATAAAAGTAACTATTGACAAAATCACTTACACTCATTATAAATCCAAGAACCGAAGTATAGATTTTAAATTCAAGACCATTCAACACTAAGTTACTTCTGAGCTTCTGCCAAATTTTACACAGAGTACAAACTATAAGTCATCATAACTCCACTCAAGAACCCAACTTAATTTATTGAGGATCATCTTGAAGTCAATCAAAAAGGAGTAGAGATCGATGACATCTATTTTTTCTAATAGAAAAAAATCACTTGAAAATAATAAGGAACTATAGAAGCAGGACATTTATTATACATCCAAGAGCTGAACGATTTTGAACAGAAGAGAATTCAACACCAAGCTATAACTATGTTCGAAGGACCTAATTCATCTTACCGAGGATCATCTTGAAGTCGATCTGAAGGGAGTAAAAGCATAAAATTCCGGAAATGCCCATAATAAATTGATCCTTCTGTGTCTGCATTCAGAAAACGCATCATAGCGACAGCATTGTCCTCGTTTGCAGGAAGTCCTGCATTTTTTAGTGATGCCAATATTTCACTTTTTTGCAGTGTCCCTGACTTGCTCAAACACAGAGTAGTATAAGCTCTAAGTATGGTTGGTTCCTTCTGTTCCATCAGGGACAAGAATTGTTTCCAGCCAAATGATTTTGAAAATAAGTGACTTCTAGTGCGGCGCATGAATTCCCGAGCATATCTCCGTGGAAGTTTTCTCTGTCTCATTGCAATTTCAAGATCTTCCAGAGTTACTTGACCATCGCCATCTCTGTCCAGCTCCTCAAAGAACCTCCTCCCTGCAAGAATGCATGGATTAAAATGAGAAGAAAATATTCAGATATTTCTAAAAGCAAAAGAATGTGGCAGTAATCTATCAAAAAACTGGTACATAAACAAGAAGGGAAATATATATAACAACAATCAAGCCTTACATTCCACTACTTGGAGTCAGCTATAGAAATATATTCTGCCATTTCGCGCATCAAGGGGAATATACTTCAAAAATTTGAAGTGTTGTCAAATCTTTTCTGCCTGCCTAGATCCAAGTTTTTCCCATCAATATATCTTACCCCTCCTGCATCTCCTAACGTCAACTAAATCACTCTTCCTTAGCAGAGTGTTACCTGGTCCGTGTTTCAAGTGAGCAAACCATCTTATCATCCACAGACGCTGCACCTAGAGGTCCTAGCCTATTGTGAATGTGTTTATTTCTTACTTTGTTTTTTATAGTTATATTGTACCACACACCATCTTAACATTATAATTTCAGATACATGTATTTTTTGGATATGTTGTTTCACAATTGCTCAACATTCTGCTCTATAGAGCCTAGATGCTCTCATAGTTGTAGCATATGCTTTCATAGTCATTTCATAAAATTTTCCCTTCAATTTTATGAAATTCTACAGTCACATAACATGACAACGCACACCTCCATTTTATCGAACCTGCTTTACTTATATGCATCACACCTTCAACTTTTCCTTCTGCTTGCTTAATATGAGATCTACTATTCCTAGTAATTTCTTGATCATCAAACTCAAGATTTTCTTCATTATTCCCCAAAGACTTAACAAAGCTGCATAACATATGGTATGTATTTTACTTATCTTGAAACTTCTAGGTTCTAAAGCATCTTTCCATTATACTACCTTACATCTTACCCTTTCTATTTTCATATATCAAAGAAATATCATCACAAAACAACATAAACCAAGAAAATTCATTTTTGGACGTGTAATAAGTTCATCCATAACCATAACTAAGGCAAAAGATACTGAAAGCACACTCTTTAATGCATGCCTATTGTAAATGAGAATTCCTGATTTCTACCCCTGTAGTCCTAACTCTAATCATTGAACAAATGGTATATATCCTCGATCACTTCTATATTATAACCTACTCTCAATTCTTTTCTAGAACCCATCAGAAACCTATAAGTCAATAAATACCATATGAAAGTTGGTGTTCTTCTCCCTAAACTTTTACGTTAATCTCCTTAATAATATATAGCCTTCGTTGTAGATCTCCAATGCATAAAGCCAAATCGATTTTTTGAAACCTCCCCCTCATTTCTAGTCTTGGTCTTTTTCAATTACCCTTTTCCAAAATTTCATTGCATGATTCACAAGTTTAATTCCACATAGTTATTACAATTTCAAATTTCACCTTTTAATTCCATAGTGGTTATTACAATTTTGAACAATGGCCTTCGTTTTTATGCATCAATACTAAAGTGCTTTCCACCCACTCAACTGGCATTGTCTTAGTCTTTATAATGTTGTTAAATAAACTAATAAATCATATTACCTCATTAACCCCTAAGCTTTTCCAAACAACAATAGATTCCACAACCTTTTTTTTCATTTTTCATTTTTTTCCCATCATACTTAACTTTTTGTGCTTTAATTTTACAAATATATCTTAAATTTCTGGCTGTTTCCTCATTTATCAATTCTAAGTTTAGGCCTTCCACTTGATTTTCATTAACCAGCTTATTAAAATAATTTCACCATCTTTTTTTAACCAACATGCTGTCACCTCCCCTTTTTATACAATTGATATTACCTAGGTTTATCCTCCTCCTTTTTCTAGCCCTAGCACGTTTGTCAACATTTTTCTCCCAATCTTTACTGCTTTGTGGGCATACAAATTATCATACATTCTAGCTTCACAAACAGCTTTCTTTACATCTTTTCTTGCCTCCTTACAATTTCAAAGTTTTCCCCATTATCATTTTCTATATCATTGCCATGTGTTATACCACTTTATATTTGTTGGAATACTACTTTACCTAAAAGCT
The DNA here is from genome assembly GCF_029873635.1 of Malania oleifera. NCBI lineage: Eukaryota > Viridiplantae > Streptophyta > Magnoliopsida > Santalales > Ximeniaceae > Malania > Malania oleifera. The sequence continues at coordinate 13,250,223 of NC_080426.1, forward strand.
TAAGCTGTTAGGTTGTGGGCCAATAATGTATATCAAGCTTTGGCATTCCCCTGTACGTGCAGGCCGCCAGCACATGCAGAGGTAAACACACAATAACAACATCCGTGATAGGGAAAACTATAATTTTTTAAACAAGACCCAACAGACGTAGGCAACAAGACTAGAACCCAAGACTTCCTGGTAACCAGCTCTGATATCATGCTAGAATACCACTTCACCTTAAAGCGTAACCTGTTACGTTTTGGGCCAACAGTGTATAACTGAATATCAAGCTTGAACAATATTTATCTTAACTGCTACATGAACATCCTCATCCCACCACCAACTCTCTTCACCAATAAAACCTCTTCTTTTTTATTCAACCTATTTTGCTATATTTCAAATGGAATTCCATATTATTCCATAAATTGTTCGGATCTATGTTTCTTCTACCATGCAATTGCCTTCTCTTATAATTCTATCCTTCAATTTTGTCACATATTCTCTCTCTAATTTCCAAATATGTTTTTTACCATTTCTCTCCCATTTTCTAGCGCATATATTCAATACTAATATCCTTGGTTGTGCAATTAGGCATTTACTTAGGATAACTTTACAATTATCACATGATAGTCTTTCTACCCTCTCATTTACGGGGGAAAAAAAATATTTGATTTTCATCTTATACACTCCTGAAGGATATTAGGCACTCATCTCTCTTTCTTAAAACATGTATGGTCAAAAGATCATAAGGCATAGCAAACTCTAAGATCATATCACTAGACTCATTTTTTTACATCCATATATGTGTCCTTCATGCATCCTCTTGTATCATTTTTCTATTGGTTGAGCAGAGGCACAAATTAGGCCTAGGCTACACAATGAGAGGTAGTCAATCTCCCATTCCATACTCCTTCCCACCCCTCCCATGATGCAAAGGTAAGACCTCCAACATGGAAGTCCCAATCTTTATCCCTCTTGTATCCTTCATCACACTAAACAAATATGGCCATCTAAATATGCTTCTATAAAAGTCTTATCACTCCCTGCTATCCCTTCAATGATATTCTCCATGCTTTCCTAAATTGCTTTGTAATGTTTTCATGTAAGCCTACTCGGGAAGCATAAGTACTAGAGTAGCTATTGCCTGAAAACCTTCTTAATGCTTATAATTCTATCCCAACTCTTTTAGCATGCACAACATAATCTTTTAAGTCCTTAGGTACAATGATGCCTACTCCAATTCTTATGTTTTCCTTTCCTAGTAAAACGAGTCTATATCCTATCTTTTCAATTTCCTAGATTTTTCCCCCACCCAGCTGGTTTCTTGTGGACAAATTCTGCTAGTTTTTCTTTTACTCATTGTATCAACTATCTCATGCTTTTACTCTCAAGCCTCAAGGTCACCATGTTCCAAGTTGCTAATGTAATCCTTGTCTCCTAAAAACCAACTTATTTACACACCAACATCAAGCATGCTGCGAGAACTCCCACAATTGACACTGTATCCAGGCACCCACACAGCGAGTCAGTTATAGGTGGCATGCCCACATTTTACCTACATCCAGGCGGTGAAAGTGCAATACTTCGCTCATAGGTGGTGAAAGGGCAATGGATAATGTATATAAATGACATGCTATGAAATCTAGCCTTAATAACTTCACACAGAATCCAAATGTGCGAATGTAAGAGCTTTGACGTATTTATCAATGGTTAAGCAAAATTTAATCAAAAAAAATAATGAAAGAGTATACATCAGGTGTGCAAAGTGCAAACCACCAAAAAAGTCCCATGGGCAGTGGCCAACTGGCCATAGTGATAACAAGCTCAGTTACATCAACATTTTGTAATGCATCAGAGCTCTGTTGCTTACCCAATGTAGGTTTTTTTTTCTTCTTTTTTTTTTTTTTTTGGAAACCAGGAACTTCACCCCTGGACAAGCCCAAGCAACATCAAACCAAGAAGAAACTGACCAGCCCCACATCCTGATGATATTTAATTCTTAGCATATGAAAAATACTATACTCTCTATGTAAATAAAGTAGGGAGCAACATGAAAAATGCTACAAAAATTTTTTGGGAACTACCATAGTGAAAATAAATTTTAAAGAAAATAAATGCATATTGATACAATTATACTAAAGAATGGAATTGGATAGTTTTAAAAGAGAAAAAGAACAGTGGCAAGCAGGTGAGACTTCTCCATGACTGGTGAACTGCCATGGGATTCTGCATTTGTCGACAACAGTAGAATTCAGGCATTTGGTATTTCCCTAATATACAAATTAATGATGAGATGCTGGGAAGGCAACAAATAATTTGCAAACTTCTCACAAAATTTATGGAAAAAAACTCATTTGAAGCTGAAAATCCTCCCAATTGTATAATTTTACTCACAAAATAGGCAAATAATGCAACCATCTTCTTATTTTTTTTAGATATTTAATATTTTCCTTCAGCAGCCGCATCAAAGTGTTCTAAAGTATCCATCAGAATTTTCAAAAGAAGTAGGCATTCAAATAAGCATATAAATTCAAAATCAATTTCAAGTAATAGAAAAATAAATGGGCCTTATTTTGGCCAAAATATGCAAAAATTCAACACTATGACTGAGCCTTACAAAAATATCAATCCTTGGGAAAGAACCAACCATGAGATCCAAACAATGAAGTGCACATCGTTGCAAAGGTCAGCTAACTAAGAGCAGTATTTAATAAAATAAACAGCTCCTACTTATTTTTTATAAAAGAAGAAACTTATTAATGACAACTAAAGAGATGCAATGAGGATACGTCATACTCAAAGGAAAATAAGAAAATAACATCAACCCAACAAGGCTCTCAAGTACTACTTTATTTTAATACTCTTAATTCTGTTGACCACATTGTTTGGGTTCCGAAGAGGTAGGAGAGACCATCTAGTTAGCTAGGCTGAGGTCAGCAGACCTAAGTCTGATTGGGGTTTGCACATTGGGAAGGTGGTACCCAAAAACATCTCCCTCATAGGCAAATGGCTTTGGAGGTTCCATCTGGAAGTTGACTCCCTACAGCATAAGGTGATCAAGAGCAGGCATAAGATCAAATGGAATGGGTGGGAGATGACAGGCAGTGGCATTACCTCTCAGATGTCCTAGGTAGCTTGTCTGTTCTTTCCTCTTGTTCAGTTTAAAGAGGGTAATGGCAAAAAAGTTCACTTCTGGGAGGACGTGTGGGTGGGGGAGTCTTTGTTGAAGTTGAAATTTCCTTGTTTATTAAAGCTTTCATTTCTTCATAACGCTCCCATCAGCTCCTTCATTTATTTGTGGGGGGTCCTTCTTGGGATTTCCATTTCTTTAGGAATCTCAATGAAAGAGGGGGCAAAGAGCTCCCTATCCTTCTTTCTTTATTGGACCATCATGTTCCTACTTCCTACCACTCATGAGGATGGAAGAGCATGGGAGGGTGATTCCTCGGGTACATTCACTTCTAAATCCTTTCTATCCCACATGTTAAACCTCCCTCCCCCCAACCTTTTCCCTTGCAACCACATTCTTTGGAGATCTAAGATCCCTGGGAAGATTCGAGCTTTTGGTTGGACTCTGATCCTACAAAGAGTTAACACTCATGATTTGCTTCGGAGGAGAAGGCCCCATAAAGCTTGCTTTATGTGTTATGCAAACAACAAAAAATGCCCATCTTTTGTGAATTGCAGGGTAGCATCAGACTTAGCAATGCCTTTTTTTCTCTTGCAGGGGAATCGTGGGTGGCCCCAAGAAAGGTGGGAGACTTGTTATTGGTCAACTTCTGGGGTTTTTTTTTTTTTTTTTTTTTTTTTTTTTGGTAAAAGAGGGCGGCACCTACATTTATTTATTAATAAATCCTCACTTTTGGCGGAGGAATACTGTGGTTACAAGTTAAAATCAACCAACCAAACTAGGACAAATAAAATTAAACATAACTAAGAAAGGAGATAAAAACATAAAAACAACCAAAAACAAAATGAAATACACCAAACGAAACTCTAGAGATGAACTAACGACGAACTTCTGGGGTTTTAGAAAGAATATAAATGGAAAAGCTCTATGGTTTGCGGCTGTCTTCACCATCCTTTGGACCCTGTGGTTTGAGAGGAATGCTAAGATTTTTAAAGGTCGCTCAACCTATCCACAATTACTCTAGGATAGAGCAACTTTCCTTGCATCCCTTTGGGTGCACTCTCTTAGATTTTTTCAGGGATTACCGCTGTCTGACCTCACATAGAGGGCAGTGCACTAGTAATTGATACTTGTACAGTTTTTCCTGGTTCATTTAGCAGTTTATAGTTTTTTGTATCTTTTGTTATCCAGGGAGGACTACTTGTCCTCGATTATGTACTTCATTTTTTGCTTGAATAAAATTGTCTTTCATCCAAAAAACTTGTGGATCCTTTCCTTCATTTCCAGTTCTTTTCCTTCTTTTGTGGAAAAAACAGTAGTAAGCAAATTGGAGTAAGCAGAATAGAGTCAGAATCATACTATGTGAATTATGATTCATGATTCAGTAAGAAAGCAATTCAGCACCAGATTTAAGAGAGGTTCCCAGTCAAATGCAATTATTTAAAAACACAAAATCCAACATTTTTAAATACTATTGGCCTCAAAACCTTTTACAATTTTTAAATACTATTGGCCTCAAAACCTTTTACAATATCCTCTAGAATTAAAATATCTCTTTTAAATTGTTTTTAAAAAAAAAAATCAATCTTCCTAAAACATTTTCCAAGTGTTTCAAATCCCATAAAGTCTTCTTTTATCTAATTATCGTCAAAATTTGTTTATTTGGAAGCTGGAAGTGTTTTTGGAATGAAGATTTTTATTTTATTTTTTTTATAAACAAAGAATTGTATTAGAAGATAAAAGAATATACTACAACAAAAAAAATGGAAAACAAAACAAGAAGAATCCTCCTTTTACAAGTAAACCAACTACAAGATCCAAAACAGAAAACAACTCAATGAAGATTGTTTTATAAATCAAAGGATAGTTATTTTTACTTTATTACCTTCTTATGAAACATACATTTCATGCATACAGATATATGCAGGAATGTATAGAATACATAATAACTCCATGTTCAATATTTTTTTTAATATATTTTTTTGTTTAACATTTATAAATGTAAAAGCAGCAGTAAGGTTGTGTACACTGTGACTGTGTGACAACCTTCCCCATACCCTCACAACCTTCCCCATATTCTCACTTCCCAATTCACATGATTTCAATTCACAATTCAAATCATGATTTGACAACTATAAGCCTTTCTTGTCCTAATAAATTTTCATTGCTTGTCAATAAAAAATACACACACACACACACACACACATACACATATAAACAGTATGCTCAAGTAAACATACCAGATACAACATCAATAATCTAAAATATTATCACAATGTCTCTATGTCCAGACATCCACTAACTGCTAGGTGAAAGGTACATTTAAGGCAAAAGCGCATAAGATGATTCAAGGAAATTATTTTTATTCACTTTAGCAAAGGCATTATTATAGATTTATTCAGATTACAAAGAAAATGAATTAAGCTCAGATTATCTAACATCAATCACCAACATTTTGAAGTATAGATTTTTTTGTTACTTAGTATTTAAGTATATTTCTTTTTGTAAGAAATATTTTAACTAAAAATTTTTAGTGCTTCAACCATGAAAATTTAATGCTTTTAAAGCATTTCTGCAGTTTCATCTCAACATCCTCCAAATATCACGTTGGAATTGTAACTATGTTCCACCAGCTACAATCAATGTGTTGTGTAAATATTTATTTATCTTTTTGATAAGTAAACAAGAATTGTATTCAAAGAGGCACCGAAGGGATTCCAGAACCCAAGTATACTACAATGTACAAGAAGTCATTTACAACACAAAAAATTCTCAAAAACAATCAGTTCCCCCAACAAATTCACTTCTGTCAACCCTCTACTAAAAAATATAAACAATTCAGCCATCCATCTGTCAATTTTTTTTTTATTTGACTCTATACCTCGGAAGTTCACAAATTTCTTTCCTTCTACATATCTCAAAAAATAGAGGAGTTGATTGCTTTTTTTTCATTTCCCTGCTAGTTTTAATCTCAGACCAGCCCCACAGCTCCTTATAAACTGACTCAGCTGAAACCTATGTTGCCCATATGCTCAAAGCCACCTCCCACAGCTTCCTTGTTCCATCTTTTGATTTCCTACCTTAGCCCTTTCAGTTTGCTTGCTACTACAAAACTAGCATGGCTCTCCACTTGAAAGCTGCTCCACCACTCTCTAACTTTGCTTGCAAAGCAGGGACTAAATTTTCGATATTGATGGAAATTGTAAGGGTCTCAATTTACGAAAGTTTCATTTTCAATTTCGAGAAACACCAAAACTTATAGAAAATATGGAAATTATGAATTAAATTTTAGAAATATTAAATAGATAAATGAGAATAATTTAGAAACAAAATTTTAAAAATTCAAACTTCACTTTTCTTTCTTGAGTTTTTGTTAAAGCTTGATATACATTGTTGGCCCACAACCTAACAGCTTAAACTTTTAAGTGAGGTGATATTCTAACATGGTATCAGAGCTGGTTACCAAGAGATCCTGGGTTCTAGTCTTGTTGCCCACGTTTATCGTGTGGTGTCTAAAAAATAATCGTATTCCATGTAATGGGTATTTATCATTTGTCAATCTCTTCACATGCTGTCGGATTGCACATGTGGGGGAGTGTTAAAGCTTGATATACATTGTTGGCCCACAACCTAATAGCTTAAGCTTTTAGGTAAAGTGGTATTCTAACATTTTAAATTCAAATATTAGAAATTTTAGCCAACATATCTTAAATTTTGGCCGGAATTTCTGAAATTATTGAAATTTTTCAAAAAAAATAAATAAATATTGTTTTCATTTTGAACCCTCTTCAATCCAAAATTTCGGCAAAATTGCAAAATTTAATACCATCTCGATAACTAAAGCACAATGATAAGGAGATAAGGAGGACCATTCATGTAAACTTAGTGTGATTGGAAATTCCCTAAACTTTCCGTATAAAATTCTAAACACTAGTCATTACCCCATCATACATATCCTTAATAACATTTAGATACCTACCACCTATTACCTTTCATACAACTTTCCTAAGTACCTGTTTATAGGCTTTCTCAAGGTTTACAAAAGCCATGGGAATGCCTATATTATTTTCTCTAAACTTTTCCATTAATCTTCTTCTTAGATATATAGCTTATGTAATTGATCTCCTAAATAAACCAAACTAATTCTCCAGAATGCTTGTTTGTAACCTTCGTTGTTCAATTACTCTTTCCTAAAGTTCCAATACATGACTCGTAAGTTTAATTCCAAGAGAGTTATGACAATCTTGAATATCTTCTTTACTTCTATATATAGCTATTAAAATGCGTTTCCACCCATTCGTATGCCATTTTACCGAGCCTTATAATCTTGTTAAATAAATTAATTAACCATATTATTCAGTTTTCTCCTAAGGCTTTCCAAACTTCAATTGGGATGTCATCCAGTCCTAACAGTTTCCTCTTTTTTAATCCATACTTCACTTCTTTGACTTTTGCCGGTAAATTTCAATTTTTTAGCATTTTCCTCATTTGTAAACTATAAGTTTAGGCATACTATTTAGTTTTCATTGATTAGCTTATTAAAAAAGATTGTTGCATTTCTTTTATATCTTTTTATTTAATTAGAACACTACCATCCTCATTTTTTATATATTAGTGCCTCTTTCACCTTTTCTTGCCTTCTTATATTTTCCAAAGTTTTCCATATTTTTACATTGTGCCTTAAACCACATCTTCTGGCCTTAATTGTTTAAAGATGTCCCAATCCCAACCCACCCCTATGCAGTCATGCAATACCACCTTCCTTTACAGTAATGTATCTTCCTCTTGATTAACCTTAAACCTCTTTTGTTATGTTGTTAATGGAACTAATCATGTCATTCCAAAGAGTGTTGTCTACATTATATTCCATTATCCGGCCACCTTCTTTTATCATTTTATCTTTAAATTTTATCATATTTTCTAGTGGGAACTAGTCATCCTATTGCAAAGATACATTATGTCCTATTCTAGTTTATCATCAATCCTAAAATTTTATTCTATTTTCTCTCTTGAGGTCCCACCAACTAGTTCTCTTACATTGATATATGTTACCACTTCTCTTCCTTTTAATACATTTATATCGTACTAACACTCAATATTGTGCATTTAAATTTTGGTATGGAATGACTTTAGATTGATCTATGCTCCTAGTTAATATGAAAATCTAGTTGACTTTTATTTTTTTCCACTCTTAAAGATTATCAAGTGTGCTTCTTTCTTCTTGGAACACATATTTCTTGTTATAAGACCATATAGCATAGAAAAATGTAAGATCTAATCACTCAATTTTGGGTCCATATCCGAATCCTCCATGAATCCTCTCAAAATTTATCATCCTTTCCTATGTTACCATTCAAATCCACCTTTATGAATATCTTAACAATCCCCAATATCCCTTGCATAATATTGTCTATATCTATATCTTCACAAAATTACCATTTAATGGTTTCCTCTAAACCTACTTGAGAAGCATAAGCACTAATGGCGTTTAGTATCTATTGTAAACCATCTCAATTGTTAAAGCTTGATATATATTGTTGGCCCACAACCTGATAGCTTAATCTTTTGGGTAAAGTGGTAATCTAATATGATATCAAAGCTAGTTACCAGGAGGTCTTGGGTTCTAGTCTTGCTACCCACATTTATTGTGTGGTGTTTAAAAAAATTATCATGTTCCTTATCATGGGTGTTATTTATCGTGTGTTTATCTCTCCACATGTTGTTGGGTTGCACGTACGAAAGAGTGTTAAAACTTGATATCCCACAGCCTAATAGCTTAAACTTTTAGGCAAAGTGGTAATCTAACATTAATTTTTATTATTCCATTCCAACCTTTTTTTAACATCTACAACACTATTTTCAAAATCTTGTCTACAATGATGTCTATTGCATCTCTCTCTCAGTGTACCAAAGTCCAAACTCTATCAATTTCTCTAAATTTTTCTCCTTTCTAAGTTTCTAGAAGGCAAATTATGCTAATATTTCTTCTAGCAAGTGTGTCAACCACCTCCATGCCTTTATGAGTTAAGTCTCTACGTTTCAAGTTGCTAATCTAACCCTAGTCTCTTGAACTAGCTTCTTCACCCACTCCCATCCAAAATGAAGTGGCAACCTTCACATATTTGGCACCACACACATGCACCCAGCAGGTTGCTTTGGGCAAGGATCTAGCACACTTTTTTATGTTTGTCACTAGACTAGGTGTTGAAAGTGCAATCATTGCTCATAAGGTGCCCAAGCAAATATTCTGCAAGGATTCATATCATGGAGATCTATCAAGTTGTATGCTAATTGTCAGCTACCTAATACAACCTCTTAGTTCAACATGACAATTAAAAGATTAACAAATGGATTAAAGACCAAAGCAAGTGAAAAATAAATGAATAAATTATTACCACTAAACGTGGATTTTTTTAAAGTGATCCCCACCATTGACAAATGAAGAAGCAAATTTATGGAAGCAATTGACATCTCAAAGAATCACACCCTGTTCTTTATGTGATCCCTGAGATTGATAAACTTAGAAATTGATGTTTCAAAACAGGGAACTCATAACTTCAGACAAGAATAATATTTTCAGTGTTTGGAACTCCCCCTTGAATTTCTTCTGTGTAGTTGCTCATATTACAAATTAAAAGGGCACAAAAGAAAAAAAAGGTGTATCCATGAGTTTGCACGTGGCCATGATGGAAGGAATTGACAGCACTGGAATGCAGTTACCAGTCACCAGTATAGCAATGAGACACAACTTCTCAGGTTAAATTCACTTTTAGACAGTTAATGAAAATCAACGCATAACCAAATCATGTAATTGACATCACTCAATCATACTGATTGCAGTCCATAACCATATGCCCACTTCTAATTGTAATAACCTGTGTAGTGGGAAATTAGTTGTATAGAGAACTACAAAACAGGTCATTAATTCCAGAAAAGAAATGATATAATCAGGATTTACAACTCTTGATACCAAGGGTGTACTCTGAGAGTGCAAGGTCAATGAAAACTTGAGCAATACGTGTTTATCAAGCAAACTTTGGACACATACCTTCAGCCTCTGTGTATCTGAAGAAATCCTGGACAGAGAACAGTTTCTTCTTGTCAGGATAGTCTTTAGAAGGCCGACCTAACTGTGAAACAAGCTCAATTAATTCTGCCAGTGAAACAGTCGATAGTGTTGATCTCAAACGCTCAACATTTGATAAAGGAATGCTGAGTAACCCATTAGCCAGCTTCTGTGGCGAACTGCCACCTGATTCTTCCCTACCACCTGTACCATCGCTATCATCACCCTCTTCTTTGACTGGAGAATCTACTCCAATGATGCTTGACGGCGCACCTCCCACTCTTGCAAATCTTAAATTTCCCAAAAATCCATTGACATCTACCTTTTTACCTTCCAAAATACCTGTAACTGCCTTTAGGTGATCAAACTGGGGGGACGAAGAAGGTTTAGAAGTATCACAACTCTTTTGACTCCTGTCTTGCAAACCCTGATCAAACTTCTGCAAATTTTGATTGAACTGGTCAAGAATAAAGCCTATAAAGCATTCTAGTGATGTGTGTTTTTCTTCTTTATCGGTCTTAACATCGTTCTGAAATGCTCTAACAGACTGACAATTTGATGGCCTCTGCTTCCATTCACACATAACCCTCGATTGTGATACTTCTGTGCATGAATGTGCCCGTGTCCCATCTTCATTATTTGATTTCTGAAACCGCTTCTTACCCATTTTAAATGGACTCGGAAAAGCCTGAGCAAAACTATTAAGCAACAGAGACCAAGACAACGCAAATTGCAAGCAATTCACACAAGACCCATCTTCTTTATCAAAATCTCTATCTTTCATCTCTCCCTTCGATGCCTCCTTCTTATGGCAATTAGTCCCAGAGTTGGGCAAAAACATTCCAAAAAATGTCTTGATGGGTAACCTGATAGACAAACCTTTCTTCCTCTCATCAGGAACCACATACTGTGCATTTTTCTTCTTCACGGAGCAGATCTGAACCTTTGTATTAATCTTATCAACACCATTCAGTTGTTTAAGAACATCCAGATTATTGGTCCCGTTCTTAGAACCTGACCAGCAATGCTCCAGGTCTTTCGCAGCTTTTTGTAGACCCAATTCAATTGGCGAAAGTGCTTCTTTAACAACTTGAAGCGAGTTAAAGAAGGATTCGACCGGGTCATTCCCAGACAACATCACTAAACCCACGAATTTAGCACCTATATATCTCAAACTTCACCAAATCTTGCACCGATTCATGCAAAATAAAAACATCAACAGCAACAATACGACGCGCAAATCAACCCGCATCAAGCAATAAAAAATAGAAGACCGAATCTCTGCAATCAACCATAAATTATACAAACAAAATAATCAAAAAAAAAAAAAAACAAGTGGAGAAACAAATGCGCATGCAATAATGGATTCTCAGCAAACCCCAAGTGTACGGAGAATCCACCAACAGGTGAATCCAGTCAGAAACCGGAGCTCTAGAGTACAGATGAATCAGCTTAAAGAGTGCTTAAAAAAAAAAAAAAACTGCAGATAAGAGCGGAGTGAATCGTAGATTGAAAGGATTGATTACCTTCCACAATTAGAGCTTGATTCTAGCTTCGATTTCACGCTAAATTGAATGGGAGTTGTGGACAATCCTGCGAGCGAGATATCTGGTGACTGAAGAAGAAGAGCCCTCTTATTTTTTTCATTTTCTTTAATTTCTATAAAACAAAAAAACAAAAACAAAATAGGAAAAATGGTAAATAAAAACGTTAATAGGAGCTTTTAACTGATTTTTAATAATTTGGATAAGGAGTGGATAGACATCGACGCAAAGCCTCGTGGGACGGATGATGCTTTGGGTTTTCCCGTTTTGGATTCTATGAATGTATCAGCCCTCCACAGTTTATTTTTTATGTCTAAAGACTAAAATGATAATTTGATTTTTTTTATTTTTAAATAAATTATTAATTATAATTTTTATTTTTCTAATAAAATAATAAAACTATCTTTTATAAAAACCTTTTTCCCCTATAAAATATTTAAAAAGATAAATATTGCTGCCAAAATTTATCATTATCATCAATCACCAGCAAAGGAAATAGTTTAAAAGATCTATAAAATACTTCGAGATTCACTCCAATACCTAAATTTAGAAATTTAAAATGATCATATATATTCAGAATATAGAATTATGATTTCCCTACTAATAAATGTTTATTTGGATTGCAAAGATTATACTTTGGATATGAATATGTTATTAAACAATAAAGATTGGTGTACTAACGTCTCAATTTAATTACCCAATGTTACCTCTTTTCTATTAATCCTTTGGTGTCTTTTATTTTTTGACCTTTCATAAGTTAACGTCGAATTTGATGTCAAGATTTCTGTTCGATTATATTAATAAAATTATTATTTAATACTTAATAAACTAAATGTGAAATGCTATCAATTTTTTTGGAACTTCAAGTATTGTTTATTTTTTTAAGTTGTGTTGTTATTCATATCTTATCTTTTTTTTTCTAATATTAAAAACATCTTATTAGGAAATTAGATGATAAATTACTTGACTCAAGATCTAATTCAAATTCGATATTAAAAATTCATATATATTATTGATAAGTTGGATTATCTTAATATTAATTGATTAATGTATTTTGCATTGTCATGTTGGTTAGTATTTATATGTTAGGTTACTAGTGTTTGGAATTAATTAACCAAGTTAAACACGAATTAATTAACCAAGTTAAACATTTTTTTAATAAATAAAATGCTTAATTATTTTTTTGAAATGGGTACTTTTTTAGTATGGAGTAATAATATTTTGCCTTAAAATAAGTTTGGTTGACCTATTTTAGTTACTTTTAATTGGACAAAATAAAATTAATAAACTTGGAAATTAAAATGCAACAATTTGGTAGATTGCTAAGATAAAAAAATAATCATAAAGTGATCTGAATTATTAGCATTTTTGTCATCATCATCATTATTATTAGCAAAAAAACAGGCATGACCAATTTGATGGGATGAGTGAATAAAAATTCGGACAAGTAATTTTAAGGATCATTCGATATCATCGTCAAATGTTATAATATAAAATTGAAAACTAACAACTAACAACTTATTTGATTAATATTTATAAAAAAAATGAATTACGAGCTCATTTGATGCATGTCCATTTTTGTTCTTGGATTAAATAAAAACTAAAAAAATGAATTAACATGATGAAAAAATTCAAAATAATAAAATTTTAAAAATGTTATGATAAAAATAATCATGATCATTTTATATAATTGTCATATTTTTAAATTTACCTTTTAATACTTAAAATAATCAAGTTAAACACTAATGAGAATATTTTTTTTACGAGATTAATAATTTTTATTGATGTTTTTATTTTGTCTTAAACACATCTGACAATTTTATTTTACTTTTTATTTAAATATTGTGCATAAAATGATTTAATTCTTAAGAGTTAATTGCAATTCTATTGCAACTATTTGTCACATTTTTATACAACAACAATAATAAGCCTTATTCCACTAGTAGGGATCAACTGCATGAATTATTTTTCGCTAATTCACACATTCTTAAAATGCATTAGCACGAGTTCATTCAAATGTATTAGTCTTGTGAGAATTTTTTATTTTAGTGGAAAACCACTTTGAGAATCGTGTACTAACCTACTTCTTAGAGAGTCCCAAAAAAAAGTATAGAATCCTATCCATTTATAGGTCGGTTTAATATCTTGTTTTACGGTTTAAGTTAAGTAACTTAACATTCCTATCTTTTCTTTTCTTTTTTGGTTACTATTTTACTATTAATTGAGAAATCAGTATAGATTAACATTATTGTTGATATTACAAAAATTTACACAAACTTCCATATTCTCAAAGCTTCAATTGTTTTGTTTTTATTTAGAAATTCTGTTTGTTTTATTTCTTGTTCTTTCATATGTTTATGATGTGTTTTTTTACATATTTATATTATTTTATATTTCAATTTTCAAAAAAAATTCTTCATAGATTAATAATTCAATAAAAAAGTGGATAGCATAATAATAATAATAATAATTGTTGGCCTAACTAGACTTTTCAATCTTATTTTGATAATAACAAATGAAGATGTTTTAACATGTATTGTTAAATGACTTTATTTTAGGTATACATAATTCAACACTTACATTTGTCATGGAAGCAAGTTGGAATTCAAAGACAAATCAAGAGAAAGTTTTACTAAGTATTTAAAGACAAATGAAAAAGCTTAAAGACCAAAAGGGACTTGAAGTCAAGGGGATCATCAAGAGACTTGAAATTTTAGTACTCAAATGTCATATTTAGAAAAGTTGTTTGTAAGTACTTCATATCAAATATAATTTAGAAAATATAAAGCTCTGTAGGGGAAATACATGAACTTAGAGACCTATTTTAAAATTTCGGAAAATGTTTTATAAAATATCAAAACAAGAGAGCAAAATTAAATTTAAAAACCAAAAATGAAAAAATCAGTAAGAAAACTGGTTAGTCGACTGACAGAGAAACAACAGCAAAATTAACTGTCCAACCAACTGATTCAATGAATTGAAAACATTCAGCCGACTGACAGTGCCCAGCCGACTAACCCATTTTGAACTGTGTCACGCCAACCGACTGACAATTTCCTGATTTTAATTTCTGGAAGATAGAAGGGTGTCAGCCGCCTGTCCCACCAACTGACCTTGTGGCCGACTGACTCCATGCGATTTCATTTTTTAAACTCCAACGGAAAAATTTTAAAAATTGGTTTTTCAAATATGAACATTATAAAAACTTGGTGGACACTCCAAGTCACTTTGGGAACAAGGAAACTAATCCTAAATGCCTATAAATACTCTTTTAATCACAAGAAGTCAATAACCTAAGCAAGTACTCAACACTCTTACATTCAAAGTTTACAATCTCTCAAAGCTCTCTATTGCTTACACTCCATCTGGGAGAAAAGTTCTGAAATTGCTCCTGAATCATCAAACCACGGTTCTTACAATAAGTTTTCTTAATCAACAAACCTTTGGTGATCTCTATACTTGAGCTTCATACTTTTTTTATTATTATTTGATTGAAGTATAATCTGTACTCTAACTTGTACAACTCTACTCTGTTATAAGAGCTTCTTTGTACTCAGATTATTGTAACATTCTCATTGTATCATTGACGGTTCAAAACTTGTTTGAATCGTTGTACCAAGCGGAGATTGATCGCTTTGAGAGGTTTCTCTTCCTGAAAAAGATGGAATATTGTAAAAGGCTTGCTCCGCCCGGAAAGGAGCATACTTAGTGGAATCCTTTGATGGAATTGACCAAAGGCGAGGACGTAGACTAGGGATAAGTCGAACCTCATAAATCTCGGTGTTCTTCTCATCCCTACTCTTTTTATTTACTGCACCACATATTCTTGTGTATACTAAGTACAAGTTGTAGGGCTTAAAATCCAAATTCAAAAGACTCTTGATTTTAGAAAATATGTTTTAATTAACCGTTTGCGGAAACCCACAAAAGAGTACAATGGTTAATTTACAAAAATCTTGATTAAGAGAAACGCAATAAAATTCCATCCAAAATAGAGTTTGCAAACAACTAAAGGGCTGCTGTCAAAAAGCAATAAATTCTTGAATAATTGATTGATTTTCATACTTTGGTTAGTTGGATTGTGTTTTTAATTTTTCAGTTCTTTGTGGTGTGATTTGGTTGTGATAATAAGCTGATTGATTTACTTTCTTGTTGTTGTATTAAAACAAATAAGAACTTGAAAAGAGGTTAAATGTTTTAAATATTCCAATTCATCCCCCTCTTGGGAAAACTATTATAATTTCAATAATAATAATAATAATAAAAGGAGATCAAGCACTTAAAAATAAGAATTATAAATTTTATAATAATAATAATAATAATAATAATAATAATAATAATAAAAAAAGGAGATCAAGCACTTAAAAATAAGAATTATAAATTTTATTCATGTTAATATTGTGATAAATAAATTTAAAATCTTCACCTAGGCGGTGCTCCAATTTAACACAACATATTTACTTGTTTTCCTTCACTAGATGAAGGATTTTTATTTGAGAAAATAAATGGAAGTATATTTTTTATATTAAGTATTTAAAATATTTTTTTAATATATTTTAAAATAAAAAAAATCAAATATCAATGATGCGTAAAATTAAATTATTATTTATTAGTTTACCTTTTTTCTATTTACTTTCATTGATAATCAAACATGAAAAAGTATGTTATCTGCATTTTTTTTTTCTCAATGTTTTTCTTCATTCCAACCAAAGTCTTAAAGTTTCTAAAGAATCATTTCATCAGTTCGAGTTAAAGTATTTTTGGATATTTTGAATCTCAATCATAAAAAGATTAGAAAGGAGTTTAGAGATTAGGGAATGATAATTTTTTTCTCATGTTTCAAGAGATTAGATTTAGAGTTGTATTGAATTTGAATAAAATGATGTATAAAATTGTATTAAAATTTATCCAAATCCACCCAAATCTAAATTTAAGGTCCAAAATCCATCATTCCAAATACTATATGTGCATTTAAGGAATAATGAGACTTTTAATCGACTAAAAACAAAAAATTGTCTATTGTAGCTTTTGTCGCATTAAATAAAGATAGTGAATACCACACTTCTATTATTATTATTTTTTCTCTAATACTGTTAGGAACCTGTGAGCAACCAGAAAGATGTGACACCATAATTTTAACGTGGTTCAACCAATATTAACCTACGTCCACAGAGCACACACCACAAATGCACTATTCACCGAAAAATTACAATTCTCACTCTCTCTCTCTCCCTCTCTTCCTCCTCTCTTTCTCCCTTTCTGTTCTCTAAGCTTCTCACTTGTACATTTTTTGTATTTCTCAGTCTTCTATTTATAGGGCTGATATTTAAATCACTATTTAATCACAATTAAACATAATCAATCATAAATGGAAGGTTTACAATCATAGGATAAATGGGGACTAATTGCAAACGGCGTTCCAACTCATCACGCATCTCCAGCTTCTAGCTCTCCTGTCTCCAGCTACAACAATCTCTCACTTGGAGACGGAAACGCCTCCTCAATCAGTATCATGAATAAATGATATGCTCAAAATATGTCTTCAGGCATGAAGACCAACTGAAGTTGAACACAACTTCAGTTTCTTTGTAGTCACCACCTTCCTGTCTGCTCGATTCCTATGGACTAATCTGATCAACTTCAGTTTCTTTGTAGTCACCACCTTCTTGTCTGCTTGATTCCTACGGACTAATATGATGGCTGTCAGCTTCACAACTGGTGCAAAGATGCCGGTGTAGTCAATCCCTTCCTTCTGTTCGAAGCCTTTGACTACCAATCGAGGCTTGTACCTTTTAGAGCCATCATACTCCTCTTTAATTCTGTACACCCACTTGTTGTGAAGGCCTTTGGGCAACTCAGCTAGTTCCCATGTTCTGTTGAAGGTGAGGGACTTCATCTCATCCTTCATCGCAAACTTCCACTTGCTCGTATCTGCCACCACTTGTTAGGAACCTATGAGCAACTAGAAAGATGTGACACCAGAATTTTAACGTGGTTTGGTCAATATCAACCTACGTCCACAGAGCACACACCACAAATTCACTATTCTCCGAAAAATTACAATTCTCACACTCTCTCTCTCCTTCTCTTCCTCCTCTTTTTCTCCCTCTCTGCTCTCTAAGCTTCTCACTTGTACATCTCTTGTATTCCTTAGCCCTCTATTTATAGGGCTGATATTTAAATCACTATTTAATCACAATTAAACATAATTAATCATAAATGAAAGGTCTACAATCATGGGAGAAATGGAGATTAATTGCAAACCGTGTTCCAAGTCATCACGCGTCTCCATCTTCTGGCTCTCCTATCTCCAGCTACAACAAATACGGTCAAAATCACGTAAACCATAAAATGGACACGTGGAAACCTGGTGCGTAATCCCAAAAAAAAAAAGTATACCCATTGAGGCAAGCAGTCATAAGGTCGGCTTTGGGTAGCATTGGGTGTCTCGAGTAACTCTCACTAAATTATTAATAATCCTTAGTGTGGTTACAGGAGCAGCAATTGATGGCTTACATAACTGTCCGAAAGTTACTTGCATGAGTTACTTGCAACCCATAAGTTATTCGTAACCCCTAGATATAATGGTACTTCATGAATGTCAAGTTGGGAAAAAGTCTACCCTTGTTAGTATAAAAAAAGGGATCCTAGGGGGAGGTAAGCATCTCATATCCCTTACTTAGGCATCGGAGTAATCCCCAAAATACACCCTAGGTCCTCCAAGTCATTATTGTTTGATCTTTTTTAGATAGTCGTGATTGGGGAACTGTAACGCCCCGAACCCTTAAACCCAAGTCCGGCGCGTTATACCTGATATAATCCCTGATAACCCATAATTAACATAGCATATGCAGCGGAAAACATAATCATTATCTCCATATAACAATATACCAGAGTTTACTAATTTCTATCTATAATCCAAAGTATCCATCCAACACCTGCATTTCCATATATACATACATCTCTAAAAACATTTCAGTATTTTCACAACCATTTTGTTCTCAACAAACTTAAAACATAAAAACTTAAAATATAAATATTTACATTCCCCAAAAGTATATAAAAATATACCCTTTCTCTATATACAATCCTCAGAAGGCTAAAAACCCTCAAGCTCTCTAAACCCGACCTCGAGGATGTCCTGAAAAAGAAATAATCATATTTGAGTGAGACACATCTCAGTAAGGGAAGAAACATACATATTAAAATAGCGTGTGACCAACATGAGATAGATAGATATCATTTTTATTTCATTTGCAAATCATCATATAACATTAAAATCATTTTCTGAACTTAAACAATCACATGCAAATATTTAACCCACGAGATTACCCAAGGATAGGGGTGATTACCCGCCCATACAAGTAGCACCCCTCTGCTCTGATACTTAAGTAACCATAAGGTCACAATTAAAACATATCAGAACACTCACCTTACTCAGTAAGCCCTTAAATTTCTGGGTTTTTACAGGAACAATTCACAAAGATCATTCGATTTTCAAACAACAACATTCTCATAGCCTATTGTTATAAATAAAAGAAGACAATGATTGTCCTTTTGTAATTCTTCTTTTATTTTTAAGCTTTTACTCCGTGATAGATATAACAAACTTATTTCTAAGATGGGAAATATTCTAAATAAATAAATTATAGCATATGTTTTTTTTTTTTTTGCATACTATTAAGAGGAAAAAAAAAACATTTAGGGCCGTTTAGTTTTGGAGAACATTTTTAATTTTTTATCTTTTAGTTTTCCAAAGAATTATAAAATTTTAACTTATTTTTTAGTTTTTTAAGAGTTGTATTAAAAAGGTAAAAAAATAGTTAGTTTATTTAAATGTGTAAAACAAATTTTTTTATTTAAATATTTCAAAATTATTACAAAAACTATACTGTGTTTTTCATAAGATAAAATTTGGGATCATGAATTTTTGATTTGTGTGGACATGAATTAAAATGTAAGATATGAATTTCATGTTCTTATATACAAAGTAAGGGTTAAAAATCTAGAAAATGAATATATATATATATATATATATATATATATATATATAAAAATCTTCTATACATATTTGGAAAATTGAAAAATTAGGTGGCTTTTGTGTAATTATTTGAAAAAAATAGAAATGAAAAATAAAACTATTTCCACAAACAAATTAAACAGTGTCAAAACAATTTATTATTTTTTATTTACAGCATATAAATATTATTACAATAAAAAATTAATTAATATAAAATAAAAATTATTTTGCACAAATAAGTGGGCCCTGGAGTTTCTTATTAGCAATATTGCAACAAATTGCTTGTGAAAATAAAAAATTAATTATTTTAAAAATTTTTGGAAATTAAAATAGAAAATGAAAATTATTTTCGCAAATAAGTGGGCCCTCAAATTTCTTGTGAGCAATATTGCAACAAGTTGCTTGTGAAAATAATTAAAAAATATAAGAGAATGGATATGCCTACAACTTCAAAACAACACAACAAATAAATTAAGCATAAATTAGAGAAAATCACAATAAAAAACTTAGCACAATGGGAAGAAACATATAATTTTCCTTATTTAAGAATGATTGATTTTTAACAAGTGATTTAGAAGATAAAACCAAATAGCTTGCTTGCTAATTTTAATTAAATACTATTTATTCATGTTCAATAGAATAACATTTCAAATAAAAAGTTAAAGCTGAATAGAGTTAAATAATTTAACATTGCTTACTATATAGTCCTCTGAGTTAGATTTAAATTTTATTCCATCGATGAATGAGTACAAATATCAATGTAGTTACATCATCTTAATTAATAATTTTTTAGCTTGCATAATTAATTTAACTTTTGATAAGCTTGATCAAACCACGGAGGATCTTAAATGGGTCTAAATTACATGGATGAACAATTTGTTATATGATCTTCAACCTAGCTATAACTTTTTCATTCCTTAGAAACATTAAACACCATCCTACAAGGATTTGTGTGGTCTTATTTTTGTTTTTGATTTCCTAGTTTTATTTTTTATATTGTATAGTTAAAAAATAGATTATGAAAATGTATTTGTTTACGTTGTCAGTTTTCTATCTCTAATAAGGTTTTCAATTGTTTGTGGAAAAAATTAAAAATCAAAAATCAAATTTCATGATTTGTAATTATTTTGGTAACCTATTGTCAAAGTATTTTGATATCCAAAAAATTAACTTTTTTAGATCAAATTATTTATCTTATCCATAATTTTTAATTTAAATCAAAATTAAATGATCGTATGAATTTAAAATATAATTTCATAAAATCCATACAAAATTTTTAAAATTAAAATAATAAAATACATTTTCAAAATATTTTTAATGTTTTTCAAAATAATTCTTATAAAATAAGTTTTGAAATATAATAATTAAATAAAATAATTATAATAATTTTATTTATTATAATATTTTTACTTTATATTACTTTGCACTTTTGTTATTTTAATCATACTTTCTAATTATTATTTGATTCAAGAACAAAAATAAATATTTACTTAATCAAAATGTTAATTTACTTTAATTAACAAATACTTAGATAGTTTTTAATTTTATTTTTTATTTATGATTTTTATTTTCATAATTTTTAACAGTGATACCAAACAGCCCTTAACTTATATAATTTATTAAATTTTGATAGAGATATGTATCTATTAATACATTTATAATCCCATAAATTTTTATTCGTTTCCTAGTATAAATAGTTTAATTTTTATCATCAAACTATATCAGTTTTTTTACTTAAATGTATACTTGCATTAAATTGCTACTATCACACCCTTCTATTGGTTACTTTTTTTATTTTTCTAATTGTCAATAAATTAAGAAACATGTGTTTAATTGTAATTATAAAATCTTAGGAATAAAAAATAAAAAAAAAATTAGAGCAAGAACATCCCCAAACAGTCCCTTGGTGACTAAAAAGGTTAGAACACATGGAGCAGCACATTCTCTTTAAGCAACTTTTCATGATTTGGAATCAAAGAACAGAGGGAGCAATCATTTTGTACTATTTTAATTCTTGAAAATGCCTCCCGTGCTTTTCAACACATGCCCCTCGAATAATTATAATAATTTTTTTGCACTAATTTCTTTTGTCGTATTTGATCATTTATATTGTATGGCTTTTATTAAAAAAAATTATTGTACCTCTAAACTCAGTTGCTGCATTTTAGCATTTAAAAATTAGCAATTTTATCCTTCGCTCTCCATTCTTCGATTTTTTAAAATTTATTTTTATAGATTTATAATCCCATGCTACTAGAATCTGATTTCATCTCTATAATTTAGCAAAAAGATTGTTAGGAGGAGAATTGTGTCTTGAATGGAAAACAAAAGTAAACGATCAATTTATAAAATTATAGAAATTTTATTTTATCATATTCCAAATCATTTTCGTTTTGTTGACCCTCCCTAATGAAGCTTCCGGCTTGATTTCATTATTGGTATTCCATTTTATTTTGATATACCAAACAAATCAAACCCTTATAACCATTACAAACTTAGGAAATGTACAATGCATTTGTTTTAACATTTTCAATATCGGTAATTTGGTACTGGGTAACTGAAAATGTTATTGTACTCCTGCAAAAAATTATTTGTTTCTATTCGCTTTAACTATGTGGAAATCATTTTTCTATTTATTTCCACGCAGTAATCTTAGATCTAGAACCTCAACTTTCTTTTTCTCGCCTGTTTCCAATGCTTAAACTACTTTAGTTTTATGATTATTTTTTTTCTGTTTGCATTTATGTGCTTGGTTTAGGCTCAAAATTAAGGAATTTAATTTTTAATGTTATCAAGTGAAAAAAAAAATAAAAGTAAACAAAGGCTTGTTTGAAATTTAGAAAATATTAGTAAAAGGAAAATATTAAAGAGTCCACATTTTCATGTTTGCTTGTCAAGAAAATAGAGAAAAAAAATTATACCAAATCTATGAACAAAAATTTAATTTTAATCATTACTTATACTTATTTTTTCTTAATTTTTTAGTCACATTAACATAAATTTTCATTTTTATAGTGTTTTTTATAAAAAGAAAATACAAGAAAAATAAATTCCCTCATTTTCTTTTCCTAAAAAAAATCCTCGATCCAAACAGATCCTAACAAAATTTTAATTTTATAAATTATTAACTTTTATTTTTTCTTAATTTTTATTTATATTAGAATAATTTTTTAAAAATTTTAATAGTATTTGACGTAAAGAGACCAACATAGTGATAAATGAATTTTCTCCTTGTTTTCCTCTTTTCCTTTCCAAGGAAAATCCTCATTCTAAACAAACCCTTAAATAAGAGGGGAAATAAAAAGAATGGCAATGAATCAAAAATAGTAATCTTTCGCTTTTATTTTGTAATATGCTACATAAATACATAGAGTTAAAGCTGATTGGGTAAAATTGAGAAATACTTCAAGTGTACCATTTCATCGTAGAATACCCTTAAAATTGAAAGGGAAATTGTCACGACCTGCTCATTTTCATATACTTTTTTTTTTTTTATTATTATTAATAATCAACATCACACATTTCACATTTCAACTCAGCAGGTCACAATTCACCTGGACCCGTGGGTACCAGGGATACATCAGAATATACAACAGAAGCCTACGCAACATAAAATATAAAATCATATACATCTCATCATAATGTGCAATACAACATACCAGAGTACTACAATCACTATCTCTCCGTATATTCATTCCAAACATGGAATCCAAGGACAATGCCCATAAAAACTCAACTGTTCCTATCAAAAACTTACCCTTCCAAAAAAGGCTGATAATCCACACTATGTCAGCGGGGCTTTTCCCGCTCTCCTATTTACGGCTCCTGAAAAGTTTATGAAATTTAGGAGTGAGACACCTCTCAGTAAGGGAAATAAACTAATACTAGTATGTAGCAACATGAGTATTCTGTGTTTTACATAAATCATACATAACATATTCAATACTGTTTATCAAATTTGAGAAAACATAAGTACATCAAAACATGACAGAACATATTGCATTTCAAAAACATATCTCATCTCATATCATTATAATAATATCATAAAACAATTCTGATAGGTTAGCTAGCTGTTGTCATGTATTACCCCCACATGACTGGGTTGTATGACCCGAAGGCGGGACCTGACAATGGTTGGCCGACTACTGCCAAGTCAATAGTCTAATCTGTAGGTCCGATGGGTCTACCCAGACTGGTCCGTACACCAAGGGCGATAACATCACATTTCTTAAAAATAACCACATCGACCATCCAATCTCACACCACTCCGTACAGCGGCGTTAACACAAATATCATGATCACAAAGACCATGAACATGTAGCAACAGTACCGTGCAAGTGCTAATCTAAATCAAACAAACCAAGTTCTGATATCATATACATATACTAAAATCGTGATACATAGATATCTCATATCATTCATTTTCATATCAATCATATCATTTGCATATATATATATATATATATATATATATATACGTGTCATCGGCCCGTACGCCAGTATTACACATTTTATCATAGCTCGGCTCATATGCCGGCAAATCACATAGCACAGCCTGTACGCTGGAAAATCACATAATTCGACCCGTACGCCGGCAAATCACATAGCTCGGCCCGTATGCCGGCAAATCACATAACACAGCCCGTACGCTGGCAAATCACATAGCTCGGCCCGTATGCCGGCAAATCACATAGCACAGCCCGTACGCTGGCAAATCTCATCCACATAACACGACCTGTATGCCGGCAACCATATTCACATAGCACGGCTCATACGCCGGAAAATCATATATATATAAAAAAATATCTCAGCCTGTATGCCGGTTTTCCCATCATAAAAACCCACATCATCCACATTCCCAGAAAACAGTATTTCACAACATTTTATACTCATGCCACATAATCGGATTTTCACATATTTAATATATCATCATTTAAACAGTATTTTTCAAATATAAATTATATATATATATATATATATACATTTTCCGCAAATGAGATTCTATATAAATATCTACATACATTTTCTCAAAACAAATTAGCTTAGTTTATCCCCTTACTTGATTCCTGAATAGCCTCTGAGAAACTTTTCCTTGCACCTGTAGGGTTTCTGACTCAATACCCTGAAAATAAAATTCATCAGAACTAAAGTTCAATATTTTCGTACGTACAACATTTTCTATAACTATCACTAAGTCAAATTAGGCTTAAAAGCCTTAACTTAGGGAGGATTCCTAACGTTCCCAATCTACACCCCTAAAAACGAAAACTCCCAATATTAAACTTTAATATTTTAATGCGTACAACACTTTTCTAATTTGAGTAAAAAGTCATACCCTGGATTTGAAATGGTTTCCTCCTTACTTTCACCAATGATTTGCTCCAGCAAATTTGGAGAGAACTCTGCCAGAAGTGTAGTGGTGACTTCAAATCGTCAGTCCGGCGTAAAAATAGCCCAAAAACGAAGAGAGAGAGAGAGAGAGAGAGAGTGTGTGTGTTAGCTTCTTAAAGAAGCTTTAAAATTTCGGATTATCATATTTATAAGCAGGGGATTTTGTCGACGAGTCCTTTACAAATTTCGTCGACGAAACTTTGTATTCATCAACGAAATTCAAGCTGGCTCAGAACCTCTCTTAGTATTTTCTCGTCGATGAAACCATGTGTTCGTCGACGAAGCTTAGTAGCTTCCCTTCTTTCCCAACTTCCATTTCCCTTTTCTTTTATTGTTTAAATACCATTCTAAATTCGGGTCGTTACAGAAGTTTTATAGAATAGTTATAAGACCAGCTATACTATATGAATCGAAATGTTGGGTGATGAAGAAACATAATATCCAAAAATTAAAAGTTGACAAGATGAGAATGCTTAAATGGATGAGCTGTGAAACATTAAAAGATAAATTAAGGAATAAAAATATTCATGATAAGTTAGGTATAACTTTTATAGAAAATCAGATAAGGGAAGGACGACTCAAATGATATGCATATTTGCAACGTAGGCCATATAGTACACCTATGAGAAAGAGTGACTTAGTTACTGTAAAAGACAGTATAAGGGGTAGGGATAGGCCTAAAATAGTTTGAAAAGAAATAGGAAGTAAGGATTTAATATCCTTGAAATCAATAAAAAAAAAAAGGTCCATAATCGCATAAATCGACGAAAAATGATTTATATAACTAACTCCACTTAGTCGAACTAAGATTTGATTTTATTGTTATTTTGTTGCTGCTACATAGATACACATTTTTTTTTTTGCCCTTTTAAATTATAATATGAGCAACTACATAGAAGAAATTCAAGGGAGGGTTACAGACACTGAAAAGATTATACTTGTCTGAAGTTATGAGTTCCATATTTTGAAACATCAATTTCTAAATCTATCAATCTCAAGGATCACATAAAGAACAAGGTGTGATTCTTTGAGATGTCAATTGCTTCCATAAATTTGCTTCTTCATTTGTCAATAATGGGAATTACTCGAAAAAAATCCATGTTTAGTAGTAATAATTTATTCATTTATTTTTCACTTGCTTTGGTCTTTAATTCATTTGTTAATCTTTTTATTGTCGTGTTGAATATTTGGTAGCTAACAATTAGCATACAACTTGATAAATCTCTATGATACATATCCTTACTAAATATTTAGTTGGGCACCTCAGGAGCATTGATTGTACTTTCAACACCTCGTGTCGCGACAAACATTAAAAAAAAAGTATGCCAGATCCTTGCCCAAAGCATCCTACTGGGTGCAGTAGGTGCCAAATATGCAAAGGTTGCCACTTCATTTTGGATGGGAGAGGGTAAAGAAGCTAGTTCAAGAGACTATAGTTAGAATAGTAACTTAGAAACTTAAGAGACTTCACTCATAAAGGCATGGAGGTTGTTGACACACCTGTTAGAAAAAAGAATAGCATAATTTTGGACTTTGGTACACAGGACAAAGATGCAATAGGCATCGTTGTAGCCAAGACTTTAAAAATAATGTTGAAGATGTTAAAAAAACAGTTGGAATAGAATCATAAAAATTAATATTAAATTACCACTTTAATTAAAAGTTTAAGTTATTAGGTTGTCAGCCAATAATGTATACCAAGCTTTAGCACTCCCTCACACGTGCTGCCTAACAACGCAACGCATGAAGAGATAAACACACAATAAATAGCACCCACGATCAATTGATTCCCTCATTTTCTTTCCTTTCCCTAAACAAAATCCTTATTTCAAACAAATCCTACGTCAATCAATAAAATTTTGATTTTACAAATTAATTTTTCTCAATTTTTAGTTACAGGAACAAGAGGCACATGTCATTTTGGATCACCAAGTCATGAGTTTCATTACATGCTCAACACTTATCAAGAGTTCCTTAATTAAAAAATTAGTAAACAATTTTGAGAAATTATAAGTCACAAATTAGAATATTCATATTTTATTCAATTTCTTTTTTTAATGAGGAAATCAACATAGCCACAACACACTATTACCGTTATTCAATTAAATTGTACTAAAAACACCAATCATTTGCTAAACTAATTTGAATTTTCCAATACAAAGTAATGAAAATCTTTTTAATGATAAAACTGAGCCCTCAAGTCAACAGAGTTGCTAAACTTTTTAATTGAACCATTATTCAATATTACGGGAACTTCAGTCCAGCAGCCAATGTGCCAATAGCCCCATTTTGTACTCATAGTTTGAAATAACATCCATTTTCAAACTGTTTTTATGTGAATTATTTCTCTCCACCCTCTCCTCATATGGCTTGGGGGAAATTCAGTTCAGTTTTCTCACCCTCTCAATCAATTATTTCTTATGTTCTTCAATTGCATTTTATTCACTAGAGCATAACTTAAAACGACATATCTCATTTTTATTAAGTTGGTCTGAGATTGAAAAACTTGTGTGGTCAAAATTGAAACATAGCTGCATATATTAGTTCAATTTAACTGACTTGTGAATATTCAAACCGAGAATGGCCTAGAGCCATAAGAAACCAATTAAGGCTGAGCACAACGCACCACCGTGGAGGTGTCAAGGAGGCAGTTTGCCTGATAGTGAATGTAAGTGCACTTGAAGAAAAGACTCGTCTAAATTCAGGCTGCATGGAAAAGTTTGCCACACGGAATTTGAGGGCCAGCGCCTGTTTTGCTTCCAATGTGGTTGATCTGCAGAGTTGCAGCTGCCAGCAAAACAAGACAATAGGCCAGAGATGTGAAGGGTAATAGAGAAGCAGGCAGAAACTCAAAAACCTGGTCCACGACCTGAAAGGGTTGAGAATTTTTGCCTATAGATGATAGCCCAGAAGCCTGCAAAGAGGTAAAAGATGCTGAGAAAAGGAAAGAATTATTAACCTGGAGGCTCCAGATTTAAACCAGAGTGGAAATATTCATGGAAATCTGAATGGGGAGTAGAATCAAAGGGATCACATTATGCGATATCCATGTGCTAAACAGAAAATTACAGAGAAAGGATGTGCATCCAGCTCGAGTAATATTCCCCCTACGGGCAAGAAACTACCAATGGAAGGCAAAATTTGAAGGTTCATATTGGCGAAGCAAAATTGAGAAGGCAGTCAGCGTGAAGATTCTGTTGCCTCAATCTTTGCACAGTAAGCAAATTGACAAAGGCATTCGAAATAACGTCATGGCGGGCCAGCAACAGTGGCCCTATCATCCAAAAGGAACCATTTCAAAAGACTCTCGCCCTATGTTTGAACAGACCTTGAATTTGGATTTATATTGGATTTGGATAAGATAGAAGATTGTATTAAATTTATTTAAATTCACTCAAATCCAAATTCAAGACCTTGAAATTCATGCTTCCAAATGCAACATCAATGTACTTCACATGCAAATGTATCCAATCAATTACTAACAGTCATGTCAGTCCAATCACAAATCAAACCCAAGTTGACCCACCATCTTCCTTTCCAATTCAGGGGTCAATTGCACCCTTTGAGTGATCATCACGAGAATAAAACTCCAGACCTAGTAGACCTCAGTGGAGCCCATATGCAGTTAGATCATGGGTGTTGTGCAGAAGACCAATATTGAACGGGGGAAAACATTAATGGGGACATACGCATGCCAATGGATGGAGTTCAAGTTGGTGGCTTAGATATGTAGTACAGTAATACCATGCTTGTGCTTTTCCTTCTAACATGCATGTTTTTGGGGGCTAACATGCGTCCAGTCTACAAGGGAAGACGATGGATTTTCATGAAAAGTTTGCAGAAGGATGATGATGGACCCCATGTCCAACCTTCAATCTTCGGCTTGTTCCCCCCTCTTTCAACCTCTGCATCAAATGTGATGAATGCAACAGTTACAGACTTGGAGATTGAGGACGTTGTAGTTGGCATGCCCCGGCCCAGATAGACTTTATGCAGCTTTGCTATCAAAGTCAATTGGAAGCAGTGTATCCTTCCTAGGAACGATAAAGTACAAGTCTCTGTAATATGATTTTCAAAATAATCCTCAGTTATATCTGACAGGCCCGAGCCCCATATGCTGGATTCAGTGACGCCAACTCAATATGGTATTTTGCCTGGCCATCATATAAGTCATTACTTAGGAAGTCATTAACTTGATGAGAAGGAAGCAAGGGTTGAATGGTTTTATAGGAATCACAGTTAATTCAAAGAAAACACATGGTTGTGTTTGATGATCACCCATCCAGGAATCATTTTTTCAAGCTTATTATGCAGGGTATCTCCAGTTGTTCAATGCAGGTTCTCGGGGACCCCAAAAAGAGAGTTTTTCCCTACCTCTCAAGGAGTTCGTCAAGGAGATCCAATGTCCCTGTACATTTTTGTCTTATATTTGGAGCAGTAATTGTATGTAGGCTTCAAAACTTTTGCAGTTGATCAGGCCAAAAAATTAACAAATCTAAATCTCAAATCTTCAGCAACAGCCTGTCCTATCTGTCGTGATTTCAGAGTTGTGTTCACAGCAGATCTTGGCAAGTACCTTGAGTCGCTCTCACTATATTTTGGACTAGGGTTGGGCTCATCTAATTACTCGGTCAGTGCTATCAGCTCTCCTTTCTTATCCTATGCAGCCTGTCATGACCTCTATCAGGATCCGACACTATAGACCTATAGCACTCATTGTAGAGCTTTTAATTGGGGGTAAACAAAAGGCAGGGAAAAAAAAAAAGACTGCATCTGATCTTTTGGGATGAAATGTGCAAGCCCAAGGATCCTGAGGGCTTGATTATTCATAAAATGCAACACAACAATGGTGCCTTTCTCATGAAGTTGGGATGGGATAATTAATCAGCCTGATGACCTTTGGGCAGGATTGCTAAGAAGTAAACATATAAAGAATGATACAAGAGCCCAGTAAGTTTTAAATAGATCAATGCTTTGCCCACTCTGAGAGGCATCTAAGATGCATGGTATCATGCCACTGAGGGTACCTTCTGGATTGTTAAACAGTGGGGACGTTGATAGTGGGTTGATGCCTGGGTAGAAGACCAAAGTTATCTAGTGGTGAAAGCAGCCTGATGAGTTTCAATGAATGGATTAAAGCTTACAGTAAATGAGTACCTATGTGGTCGGGCTAACTGGGATTGAGTCGACTCGAATTTTATCATTCTCAATGAAGTTTTTTGTGCTAAAATTGCTAGCACCTAACCTCCTTATCAAGGTGGTGTCAGTGACTACACAAGGGCATCTCAGATCTCAGACAAGGGCAAATTCTCAAGGAAGATCATACTATCGGAAATTTTATTTGGGAAATGCAATCAGATTCACAGGATTAAATCTCTCCTTCGGGTGGCATTCCATGGCAAACTTGTCACTAATGCTCATTGACAAATGTGACACGTGGAAAATGTGCATAATTATCTGCATTTGATTTGCATGAACAAACTGACTTTCACGCTTTGAGGGATTTGCAATGAAAGTGAGGATGTCTGCGGGTGTTTGATAAATCCGTCACAATGGTATTTCTTTCCTAAACATTGGACTTTAGGAGCAGATGTCGAATAGCCATAAAGCCTGTTTTGATCAGCTGAATCATATGGGAATTGAATGACCTATTATGTTTGGGCCTAGCAACCACGATGTTGTGGTCAGGTAGGAACAGGTTCATCTTTGAGGACAACTTTAGAGTTGGAGGAGAACCAGTCTTCCAGATTTCTTTTAGAGCCAGGGAAATAACCAAGACACAATTTTGAGGAGACCTTGACGGGAGCTAGACCTGATCATGAGCAATAACTTGTCAGTTGCAGCTTCCCTCTGCACACTTGGGTCGGAATTAACACGGTTGGAGCTTCCAATAGGCTTTAAAGGAAGCAAGTGAGCGCATTTAATAGGGAATTCCAACAGGGATTGAGTTGGAAGCTTTGCTCAGAACGTAGGGAAAATTCCTCTTTAGCCCATGCTGAATTATGGGCTATCCATTATGAGTTGGTACTTGCTTGGAGCAAGGGTCTTCGGAAAATAATTTTGGAGACAGATTCTCAAAGTGCCATTTCTGCCATTACAAAAGACTCAGATCCCTTGAGCCTGAATGCCTCCTCGTGGATGAGATCCAACAAATTATCACTCAGTACTAGCTTGTGCATGTCCAGCATACTTATATATAGGCAATACTTGTGCTCATTGGCTTAAAAATCATGCCCTGCTTAACTGATTTGGAGTGCCTTTCTTCCAGATCCTCCATTGTGCATTTACAACTTAGTGGTGTGGTGTTGCCATAGTTTTAAAACCTGGACTGCTGGGGAACCAGGTCGGATTGCATGGGTCAGTTTACTGGTCTGGGTCTATATGCCAGACCCAGATTTGAAGTGAACTGGGATCAACCCCACCAATACCAGGCAATCTGGTGTTACCCGGCCAGGCCTGGCTATTTAGCTGGCTCTACCTGGTCCCTTATATATATAAGAGAAGAAGAAGACTTTTTTTGGGGTGGGGGGAGGGTGCGGATGTGATCAACTAGTTTTGAAGCCCAGAGCTACAGTAGAGAGACCAGTGTTACCAGCCACTGACCTACTTAATGTTATTATGGAACAAACATTTATATACACAAAACATATGCTACATAAATATATATTATAATTTATACACTCATACAAATTAATCAATCCATTAATTCATTTATGTGCAAGTAAATTTTGAATTGAATGAATATTTTTCTCATACATTTGTATAATTTCTAATAATTATTCTTATAACAATAATTACAAAGACATTTTTGAAATAATAATAAAAAATACAAAATTATTACAAGGACATTTTTGAAATAATAAGAAAACATACAAAAATTATTCTGGTGTTCCTAATAATTATTTTTTTATTAGAATTACTGATGATTGGCATCATCATCATCGCCATTGTTATTATTATTTTACATCATGGGTTTGACCACCAATTTGACCCACTTGGTTTAACTTGTCCATTTACCAGGATAGTCACCGATCTAGGTTATAAAATCGTGGGTGTTACACTAGATCTTGTACCATGTGGTATGGACTAAAACCTAAGAGCCTTCTTTTTAACCCAAAAATTAATTAATTAAATAACTATTAAAAGAAAATATGGCACATAGTGAAGCACACTTGTGTAATATCCACCTTACAGGCCAAATTAAAGAATAAACCTCACCTGATCCTGATTCAAAAAGGTAGAGCCACCTTGTGGTACTGTATGGCACATGTGTCTCCTAGAATTCCATGGGCTAAAAATTGAATGTAAAGGAGTTCAATCCTGCTCAAATATGGGGATCAAATGTATAAAAGGGACCTTGCATTCTCATTCTTTTCTATTCATAAATGGGGAAAAAAATATATATATATATATATATAACATGTTTGAACACAAAAAACACAAAAATGAGCTGAAAAACTCAAAAAAGATTAAAAAAAGTCATGCCATTTCTTTTATAAGTTTAAATCATTTAATCCATACTATCTACGGAAGTACGATTACTGCAAATCATTTTATGACAAAAAATATCCTTTTTTTTAAAAGAAAGACTAAAACTCCTAAAAATGAAGTATGTTTATTTTTAAAAGTAAATTTCTATGCGACCAACATTCTAAAAGAAGTAAATTTCTATATTAATAGTGTAAATCATTTTATTGATAGAAATATTCTAATCTTTTGAAAGTAAGATCAAATAACCTTAAAAGAAGAAAATTACTATAATATACATAGAAAGCAAATTCAACCAAAGTCAAATAAAATTACATTTAGAATGTCTAAAAGTTAATTTTGAACTTAAAGAAAAAGCATCCATTTATTTAAGAAATAAAATAAACCAACATTATAAATAGAATATCTACATCTATATTTACACTATAATAAATTAATAAAAGTACGAATAAAGTAAATCATTTGTAGCAAAAATATTCTTTATTTTAAAAGCAATATAAAGCATTGCTAAAAAAAAAAAATTCAACCAAAATTAGATAAATTACATTTAAAAAATCCATTTTAGATATGTTAAAAGTTTAAAACTCAAAAAAGAAACTCTATTTAGCCCACAAAAATAAAGCAGTGT
This sequence comes from Malania oleifera, assembly GCF_029873635.1. Lineage (NCBI taxonomy): Eukaryota > Viridiplantae > Streptophyta > Magnoliopsida > Santalales > Ximeniaceae > Malania > Malania oleifera. The sequence goes on from NC_080426.1 coordinate 13,283,472, forward strand.
GTGTGGGTATCATATATAAAAGTACAAATTGGGTAAATAATTTTGTAGACAAAAATAATATTATGTTTGAGAAGTAAGACAGGAATAAATAAATTCAATAACATTAGATAAATCTACATTAAAAAAGTTTATTTTGAATAAGCCAATATTTGGACCTAAAAAATCCATTTCATTCAAAAAATAAAATAAATGTAATGGTATTATAAATGTTAAATAAAATGTACATTTTAAAGTAAAATGGGTAAATTCGTCTCAGGTCTTCTAAAATTATTGTGATGTGTCTAATATTAATTAGATAAATAATAATATATTTTCTAAAAGATAAATTTTAGAAATGAGATTGTAGACTTAAAAGTACCCTCCAAATAAGAAATTTAAATTAAAAAAAAAAAACTTATTAAATGATCATTAAGTAAACAGAAAAAATAACAAAAATTTAGATTTAGGTAGCAAATCACATTTTAGAAATTGTAATAAAGCTATTAATATTTTTATGGTAACAAGTCATATATTGAGAATTTTATAAAATAAAAAATAATGAAAATTCTACGTATTAATTTCTTTTATCTATAATGTTATGTAAATATTAAAATTCAATATTTGTGATAATTTTAATTAGAGTATTTGTCACATATCGTAATTCGTAACTTGTATCTTTTAACACTTTTCACGTCCCCATATTTACATGTTCCCATATTTAAGTGGTGTTATAATACTATAATAGTATCTCATAACGATGTTTATATTTTGTAATTGTTAAACAAAGTATTACTGTTTATAAATAACTTTGAAAGTCCTCTCTTTAATATTTGTAAACAAAATTATGAAAATACATTCTGAAAATATATAAAATATTTATTAAAAATTATAAAAATATTTTTCACAATATTATTCTCGTACAATCACGTGCATTGCAGATGAAATATTGACCAGTTGTGCAAAAAAGAGTAGAAAAACATAAAAAGATAGAAGCTTACTAGAGGAACTGCAGAAGCATTGAAGCAATAAGTTTAAAATTTAAACCATTTATCATAATAGAGATAAATCAACATGACAAATATGTTGATCCTTCAAGAAAAGCACTCTTTTGTCAAGCTTGTCAAGTGAAACCTTTACACAGAGGACATAATATATGCACCAACATATTGAAAAGAAACAATCTAGTATAGGCAGTTAAGCACAGCTAGTTGTTATGTTTCCTCACCTTTGGCAGAAGGCTTCTAATGTGGCCAATAATCTGTAAATAACTGAGTCCAGATTTAGATTTTAGGGGGTCTCCTTGGAAAAAAAAGATAAAAATTTAATGAAAGCGATCAAAATCTTCCACAAAATAATCTAGTACTTGACATCTGCAAAGAAAAATAAATGTATTCGATCAAAGTAACATCAGTTGAAGTTTGCTCCATCACTCACCAATGTTGTTCCAGATCAAATAATGTACTCAACGAATAAAACATCAGTTCTACAAAGATATCAGAATAAAAAATCATATTAAAATCAATTAAACAGCAATAAGAGGTGACAAAAATTGAGCGAGCAGAAGTGGCAATAGCTTCAAGCCTTCAATGTATACCTCCCCATCCTGCCTATTTCATTTTGTTCTTTTTTCACAAAAAACAAAAAACAAAAAAGAACAAAACAAAAACAAAAACAAAAACAAAAACAAAATAAATAAATAAACCCAAAAATCAAGCATTCAACTTCAATGACTGCCCAGTCAACTGAAACCTGTCAGCAGACAGAACATATCTATAAGAATGGAAGCAATGAAAATGAGAGGGAACAGCCACCTTTCAGGTTTGTTTTCAAATAAAAAATAAAGGAAATCGCAAATGACTTTAAAAAATGGCTTGACTATAGCCGCAAAGACAAATAAAATAATAAGCAATAACTTCAACACTCATGCATAAAGTGTTGAGAACTCAAGAACTCAAGAACTCAAGAAACAAGGAAAAGGATCGAGAGAAAAATTCTCTGTATTTTCAAATGAATGAAACAATTTGCTTTACATGACTGACATTAATCCTTTATATACAAGAATTAGTTACACATGTCACATAATAAAAAATAACTTCCTAACTAACTAACTAACTCATATGTACATATGTCAAAACTCCCCCTCAAGATGGAGTGTGTATATTCATCACTCCCATCTTGGAAAGTAAAAATGTAAACTGTGGTGAGGCCAAGGCCTTTGTAAAGAAATCTGCTAATTGATGCTTTGTTTTCACATGAAGAGTACGCAATATTCCAGCTTGGATTTTCTCCCTAACCAAATGGCAATTGATCTCAATGTGTTTCATTCTCTCATGAAACACTCGGTTGGCTGCTATATGTAAAGCAGCTTTGCTGTCACAGAAGAGCAAAGCTGGTGAAGTGTGATTAATACCAAAGTCTTTAAGCAATGTGTTAGGGAGTGACAATGTAATGGGGAAAAAGGGGAGAGAGATATTGCTATAATTGTATTCTCCAGGAATTTAGAATGAATATATGATTATTTGTGTTAACATTTGTATGGTTATTTTCTTGGATTTGAATAATACAAGTAGTCCTTTTCATTATGGTGTTTTGTTGCCTTGGATTGTGATATACTTGATTGTTGTAGCCTTATTCCGTGTATGTGAATATATTGCTCGTGTGATATCATATTGTTCCTTGTTTCTCTTGAATATTGAGACTCACCTAGTGCTCGTGCTTGCAGGCTTGAATGTGTGAGATTTGGCTGATTCGTCGTGGGAGAGCTTTCAACGAGTGCCACACGGCCCTTACTTGAGTTCCATTTTGGGGGTCCGTGACACAATGCAATTAACCAAGTTAATTCACATGTTATAGAAACGAGAGCCCTATATTCAGCTTCAGCTGATGATCTTGATACAGTGCTTTGTTTCTTGGATTTCCAAGAGAATCACCCAAGAAAACACAAAATCCCGTAATTGATTTTCTTGTTTCAGGACATGTTGCCCAATCTGAATCTGTGAATGCCTTCAATTGTAAGGATGAAGATGCAGGTAAAAATACACCCTGCCCTAGAGTCCCTTTTAGGTACCTCAATACCTGATATGTAGCATCCAAATGAGCATGTGCTAGTTTATCCATAAACTGAGCTAGAATGTGAACAGAAAATGCCAAGTCTGGCCTTGTAATAGTTAGGTAAAGCAAACTCCCTATTAACCTTCAATAGACTGTAGGATTTTCTAATAAACTAGAATTTGTATTGGTGAGACGCAAGTTGGGATCCATAGGTATTTTAGCTGGTTTACAGCCAATAAAATTGGAATCAGTTAACACTTCAAGGGCATAGTGTCTTTGTCAAACATAAATACCTTTAGATGTTTGAGCCACTTCCAAACCAAGGAAGTATTTTAATTCTCCAAGATCTTTAATCTTAAACTCGGCATGAAGAACATTCTTGATGTCTTGCACAGCTTGAATATCATTGCTTGCTATTATCACATCATCCACATAAACAAGCAAAACAAGAAATGAGCTTGTAGTGACTTTAGTAAACAAAGAGTAGTCACACTTAGACTGTGAAAAACCATGAGTCAAAAGGCAAGTTGATAACTTGTGAAACTATTGGCGAGAAGCTTGCTCGAGTCCATATAAGGACTTAGTTTACATACTCATGTCTTCCCCTCATTTCCATATCCTTGAGGAAGTGACAAGCATACCTCCTCATCTAAATCTCCATAAAGAAAAACATATTTTACATCTAATTGATGTGAATACCATCCTTTTGCAGCAGCAATAGCAAGCAAACATCGAACACTAGTGAGTTTGGCAACTGGAGAAAAAGTATCAAGAAAGTCCAAACCTTCTTGTTGGGTGTACCCCTTAGCTACAAGCATGGTCTTAAATTTCCACGAAATTGTAGAAATTTCCGTCGAAATTTACGATTTTTGTTGGCTTTTTGAGTCCGATCTCCATTTTGATGCTAACAAACACAAGTGGTTCTTATGTGTGCTTTTCAATGCATGAACAGATATAATTCAGGTCACACATAAGATCGAGAGGACATGGAAGCCATGACATGACTCAAAGCTCATATCTGACGTATTCCATAAAGTGAGCAAAGAAAAAAAAAAAAAGACATTTGTGTTTTATTTGTATTGCATTTATTTTCATATCTCTGGTCAATAATAATGCATGCATCTGCATGATATAGATTATATGCTCAGATGGCCGTAGTTTGACCATAAGGAACCGTATGACCTTAGGGCTCCCTTCAGTCAACCGAAGGTCAACCGACGCTAGATTTTTAGGATTATTTCTTAAAGACCTTAGACTGACCTTAAGTCCCTGAATACTTCATAAAAATATGCCCAATAAGCTTAACATTAATCATCATATAAATAGGGTAAATTTTATAAGAGAAAAATGACCGAAAATGCCCAAATTGGCATGTTCGGTCGACCAAACTCAGTTATACTGAGTTCCTCGGTCGACCAACCAAATATATATAGGCAGACCTGGTCGACCGAACCTCCTCCGGTCAACAAGTTGACCTCCCGGTCGACCGAACAGATTTATACGGGCAACGCCCTGGTCGACCAAACCCACACGTGGGACTTGCCAATCACCCGGTCGACCGAATCCACACGTGGGAATTGCTAACCGCCCATTTGACCGAACCCGCGCGTGGGAATTGCCAACCGCCCAGTTAACTGAACTTCATAGTTCAAAATAACCTGGTCAACCGAACCACGCGGAAAAGGACAATGGCCCTTGGGACACTAAGTCCGGTCGACCGAACTTTTAGTTCAAATTTTGCCCGGTCGACCGAATTCAATCACTTGGTCAAACGAACCTCGCGTTCGGTTGACCAAGCCTCTCGGGTTGGTGAATTTTTTACCGCAGTAAAACGAGGTTTTTTATTTAAACATCATTAATTTTTTTCTAAAATGACCTCCGTGTCCCCAACGGTCATAATTTTCACAAACTCTATAAAAACCCCCTTATAACTCCAGATTAGCAACTTTAATTAACTAAAATTTTCTCTCTAATCCATTGTTAATCAAAGTTCCCCAAAAATATTTTATACTTTTTAAATCATTCTTTTGGGACAAAATATTTTATACAAATCTCTCCAACTCTCTTTCATGCATTTATTTCAAAATCATCTTTGAAAAGAATATTTTATTTTGGACATTTTATTTGCACATATTCTCATTAGGCACCAAATCTTTGAAAAATATTTTCGAGAGTATTGATTAGGTTTTCTCCCGGTTATTTCTTTGATAAATATTTTTGGGAGAAAATAATTTGTTGCACAAATATTTGCTTGAGCTTAACTCCTAGATTCTCCAAGTATTTCTCATTTGGATAAATCTTTGTTGTAGTATATAGTACTCATTTTTCATAATCATTCTATTTGTGCAAAAATCATTGAAAAAGCAAAACCCTAAGTTCTCCTATATTATTATTGAAATATCTTTTTGGAGAAAACTTTTTATAAGGGTTTAAATATAGTTAAGCACTCTTACTCTTCTGAGCATTATTTCAAATCATTGGAGTGCATATTTTTATTGAGCTTATTGTGTACATTTTTGCTTGTATTTTTCAGAAGCATTTTCACGCACAAAAATGATTTTAATGTGCTGGTTGGGTTCAGCCCATTAATTGAACTGGGGAATTTCAACCCCGTAAATGAGATCGGTTCGATTCAACCCGAAATTGAACTGAGGAGTCTCAGCTCCGTAAGCGAGAGTAGTTCGGCTCAGCCTAGTAATTGAGTTGGGGTTTTCCTCTCCCTATAAGGAGAGGATGTAAAAGGCTTTTACTCCGCCCGGTTAAGTGAGTAGATATAGTAGAATCCTTGGGGGGTATGTCCAATGCGGGGACGTACGCAGTATTGGCCGAACCTCATTAACAAATATGTGTGTCATTCTCTCTCTATCTTATTTAAATTCCTACACTTAAATTTCAGTATGTGTATGCTTGTACATGTTTTGTTATAACCATCTTGCATGCACACAAAACTAATTTAAATGAGATATGCAGCACACGTGTATGTATACACAAACCGATAGCTTAATCGTTGTACATACACGTTTTCAATATTGAATGGGATATGAACAGTGGTGAATCGGCGTAATTGTTAAAATTAGCGAAAAATGTTTTAAAACCCAATTCATCCCCCTCTTGGGATCACACAAATTCCAACAATTTCTATCATCCTCGAAATCGAAATGGCAATCGATTTCCGTATTGCATAATTTCTATAGAAATCTCAACGAATCATCGAAATCTTGAAATTTTAGCGAAACTAGTCAAAATTTTAACTATACGATGAAATTTCATCAGAATTCAAATGAGAAATTTAGGAGTGAAGTGAAATTTCTATCGTAATTTATTTTATTTATTTTATCGAAACAAAAGATTATTACAATTGTTTTTTGAAATTATATGAAAAAATAAACTTACAACAACATTTTATTTAACCATTCACGTCTAAATTATCATTATTTGTATAATAAATAATATTTAAATGATTTATGAATTTCATTTGTATTAACTGAATATGTTCAATGTATATTATCTTACAGATATGTTTGATACACATACTATTTTATAACTTTGCCACATCATACAAAGCATAGATATATTTAATTTGTAATATATTAGTCCTAAAACTTATATTATTATGTTTATTAACCATTTCTAAAGTTTCACAAAGAACTTCATGTTTTACTAAAAATTTTCGTTATTTTTTCAAATCGAAATCAAAATTTCCATCAAAATTTCCATACTTTTGGAGCTTCGAAATTTGAGTCGAAATTGAAATTTAAGACCTTGGCTACAAGCCTAGCTTTGTATCTTTCAATGGTACGCTACAAGCCTAGCTTTGTATCTTTCAATGGTACCATCTGACTTATATTTAATTTTGTATACCCATTTGCAACCAATGGGATGCTTATCAAGAGGTAAATTAGTGAGAACCCAAGTATGGTTTTATTCAAGAGCAGCCAATTCAACTGACATGGCATTATGCCAATGAGGAAATTTTATTACTAGATAATAAGACTTTGGTTCAAAATTTGAAGACAAGGAAACTGTGTAGGCTTGGTTGCAGATGACAATTTGGAATATGAAAGATAAGAAGACAAAGAGTAAGGAGTACTTACCTTGGAAGAAGCTGCAGCAAGGAGACTATGATTTGAGGAGGAACTACTAATATGGTAGTGATATTGCTTCAAATAATTTGGTGGAAATCTTTGTCTAGTGGATCTTCGAAGAGAAGGAACGGTATCATTGGCAGAAGCAGAATCTTGAGTAGGATGAGGTGGTTGTATATTTTGGAAGATGACAATGTGGAATGTGATATAGAATCAGAAATTGGAACTAGAAGGACAAAAGACTCCAAAGGTACAACAGATGGTGATGAAGATTAATAGGATTACTCTTGTAGGGAAATATGTGTTCATGAAAAATAACATCTCGAGACAAAAAAAGAATTGTATGAGACTGTAAATCATAGAGTTTATATCCTTTTACACCAAAAGGATAACCAAGAAATAAACATTTTCGTGCTCTGGATTCAAACTTGTTTTTGTGAGAAGAAAGAGTGCTCGCAAAACAAAGACACCCACCATGCCTAAGGCTGCCATTACTCTTAAGGATCCAAACACAATTATTCGTAGCAGAGGGATCACTTATCCTAAGTTAATGATAGAGGAATTTGAGAAGCAAATTCCATAATTATTAAAATTGAGACTTATTCGACACAATTTCTCTCAAGGCTTTTAATTCTTACTGAATTAAAAGGACTGGACTAATTAGATCGTTATCAAAGGGAAAGGAAGAACTAAATTAATAAAAGATCAATACATGTTCTTCTTTCTTTTCCTCTCTGGACTTCCATGAAGTTGTAGAAGGTAACCTTCTAATCCCATTGTTATGCTGGTGCCTATGTGGTGCCTCTACGCCTCTCTGTCAGGCTCTTTTAGGCGAGATGGGACTTCAACCCACACAACAATGTTTATTGAAAAGGAAAATATTAGAGAGAGAGAGAGAGAGAGAGAGAGAGAGAGAGAGAGAGATGTCTTGAAACAAACCGAAACTTCTATTAATTTTTCCTCCCCGAACAATAGGGTCAGAGTTCCCTTATATAGGCTGATACGTGCTCTCAAGGGATAAGAACAACCTCGCTTTCTCCTTGATTTGACTTAAAGTAAAAGTAAAAAGAAAAGATTCCTTCTTTAAAAAAGCTAAAGCTACTTTAATAAAGAAAAGGAAAAATAAAGGGACAACACATCATGTCTGTTGAATCACTTTACAAAAAGACAAGACAAATGGAATCTCCTTTAATAAAGCTGAAATGACCCTTCGAATCACCCATTCGACCAGGCCTAGATATGACACAACTCTGGATGAGTGTCTAATATGACCCTACCGACTAGTCCAATCAGTCTGACCTGGGATATGATGAAATTATGGACTATCATCTAAAAAAAAATCTCGTCTTTCTTCAAAGATCTTTCAAAGCTTCGATGACTTCTTCATCTTTATCTTTTTTAGCCATTCTGCCAGAACCATCTGGAGCTCATTCTTCATTGCTTGAGTTGACGGAAGATGAGATTTCCAATTTCTAATCTGACTTACTATTTTTCTTACTTTAATAGCAAAGTCTGATAAGCTAGCCTCTTCAAAAGGTTGGAGAATTTTCCCTCAATCACAATTAGGGTTTCGTGATCCGCCAACAGCACATAGTCTAAAGCAGATCTTACTTCAAGCAGATAGATTCCCTATAAATTTTGAACTAATTCATAAAACTTTCAATGCTTCTGGAAATCATCCCAATCTGGTGCTTCATCTTCGAAATCTAAAACCGGTCCATCTTTCCAGTCCTCTAGAAAAAGGTTCCAAAACAGAAATTTTCCTATCTTTAATTCAATCGGTTCTATGCATCCTGTCCACCATAGTCTTCCTGGTTTGGTGAAATTTAATACATGTTTTACCAAAGCTGGTAAGAAATTAAAGATCTGTCCCATTTTTCTGAAACCAAAAAATTGGACATCTCTGATTCTAAAAGCTTTCTAAATTGCTAATAAATTTCTAGGTGCTATGCTGCTAGGAATATGCAGTTTGGGAATGCATAATCCACTTCTCCTCCAGTACTCTGCTAGTTCTGGATATTCACTGATTCCGATTATCGCCGTAGTTGTGAACATTCTCTTATTAATATTAACATCCATTTCAACCTTTAGAATAATCTATTGGTGAATAAGAGCAGCCATATTCACCCTGTTAATTACCTTGTAATTATCTGAAATAATTGCTTCAAATTCTTCAATTATTTCAATTACTCCTTTAAGGCTGTTGGAAAAAGTTTCATTTAGTACTGGATTTGCTAATAATCCGTCTACCAATTCTCTTTTTCCTTTTGAAATTTCTAGAGTCCTTCCCAGAAAATCTTCAATACAAAAATCTACTTCCTTATCCTTACTGGATTCTGAGCAGATTTTTTCAACAACTAAGTCACATTTTTGTTGTTCTTTTGAAACCAAAATTTCTTCCCCTTTCACTTTATTTATTTATTTATTTTCTTTTTTTCTGGTTTTAGGGTTTTGGGCACATTGAGTGATGTAATGCCCATACTGGTTACAAATAAAGCATTGAATATGACTTTTATCCTTGGGTTTTTCATCTCTCTTTGATGAACTCCCTTTTTCAAACTTGTTGCTTTCTCCAACTCGATGGACTAGGATTGGCCTTTCTCTTTTCTGAGAACTTCTGCCTCTTTCCTTGCTTCTTTCTTCTTCCCTTCTGGAATTTGAAGGTAGATACCCTTTTTCTTCAACAAGTTTTACTACCAGGCAGTTTTTCGGTTTATGTCTTTGCTAACAAAGAGGGCATTTAATCTGACATCCCTTCGAATGCTCTATCCATTCTCCTTTGAAAAATTCCTGGAGTGTTCTTTAATCCGAATGGCATAACTATCCATTCATACAATCCTACTGGGGTTGTAAAGGCTATGAGACCACAATGGCTACACATTGGTTTGGGTTTCGAAGAGGTCTTATTTCTTGGAGTGATTTTATGAGAATTCTGTTACTGAGTAGTGGAAACCAAAGCAGCAGAATCAAGATTGGTAAGTGGTAACCCAAGTCCAACAAAGGTCTTGATATTGTTAGCGCTCAAATGGGACCACATCAAGGGACAAAAGTATGGACATGTTGACAATTTGAGACAGACCATTTCAACAGTGAAAACTGCCTAAAGGCAAGAAAATAAAAAACAATGAAATGATGATGCTAATTCTAGTTGTCGTGAGGATTAAAGGCACCCCACAGAGGTGCTAGTGATGGTGGTGCTGGTGGTAAGGTTGTTGCCATAATCCTCCGTATTTTTAGCTCATAGCAGGAACAATTTAGAGAAACGCAAAGCGCGCAAACCTTGAAAAACAAATAGACTAAACATATCTCTGATAAATCTGATTAAATACGTAATTTAATAACCATTGCCAACCTTCTCAAACACATAAAGCAACAAGAGAGCACATGTCAAAGCCTTTAGCTTAACCACCTTCGTTTGGTTTGGAAAAATAGCTATTCATTGGAATATAATTTAAATTTTGGAAATCAAGTGGATAATTATTTTTAATTATTTCATTCAACATGTAATAAAAAAGAAACATACATCCCCAATGATAAAATTTGGTGATTTTATTCATTATCTATTCCTTATTATAAACTCATTAAATGTTTCACATTGTTGTTTATTTTCTAATAATAACATAATTTCTTATATAACTAATTGTAACTAACCTATTAAAATTAACCAATTTTTAGAACAAATATTCCGCACACCAAACATAACCTTAGTTTTTACTGCCCTCATCAAAATTAGTTTTAATGACATCAATATCACTTTGTACTGTCATTGTTTCTCTCTTCTTGGAGATATATTTTTGGACCAACATAAGTTTCTACATAGTGGAATTGTCTCTCCTTTTAACAGTGGAGATATCAATGTCAGTGTATGTATCCTCAAGGTGAAAAAACACCATCTCTGCTCGAACAGCCATAAGCAGAGTCTCTATTGCAGAGACAATGACCTTCTCTAATTAGAGCAAAATTTCCTTAAGGTTTGGCAAAAAGATAATGACCTTCTCTAAAATTTCAAATAGTGATGTCAAAAATTCCAGATACTTCCATTGAGATTTGCTAAAAAGACAAACCACTTTTAAATTTTACAAAAAGACAATTTTTGCAAGAGAAATATCTATTTTTTTGGAAAACCTTAAAAAAAATTATGACATTTTCGAAACTCAAAAGATGATTTTTGTCTTTTTGCCAAACCTAGGGAAGGAGTATCTTTTGCCCAATATATTATAAACTCCTTTTGTATACTCAGATAGCAGCCTAGGTGATGTAGGATGGTTCTAAGTAACCCCAGTCCTACGATTGACCCTCTTCGCAGCACACACACAATATCACAATTTATGGGAAGAATTGAATCAACCAAGCATGAACATCACAAACATATTCTAATGATCACAAGTTGTTGAGATTTTGAAAAAGTATATGAATTGGTTAGAAACCCTCAGTTGATCATTTCGTTCAAGTAATCAAGTTCACTTAAAAGATGTTATATTAAAAGTCAGAGATCACAAGTACTAGCATACAAATCAAATATCCCTAAGCACAGTACTAACAAGCATGTTCATGCTGAAAATATAAGAAGATTCAAAGAGAATGAACAAGGTTTTTCAATCAAGTATTTGGATAGAGTTTCATGGCTTACAAGGTACCTTTAGGGGCTATCTTAGATGGTTTCAAACAAGGAATTGAAACGAGCTTACCAAAGATTCGGAATGACAACGACCAAGACACACGAGTACTCAATTCACACCACGAACAAGCTATTGATTCTTCAGAGTCTTGAGACAATAATGAAGCTTGAGGAAGATTGCGACTTTGGGCTATGAAAGAAGAATGGGTGTGTAGTGTTGATGATGACGTTGAGGTTGTCATGGTCTCTCACCGCCCAATCTCCGGGGAGACGGACTGTAGTCTCACACTACTCACTCACAAGGAGAGGAACAAGATTCACAAATCTAAGCAAAGGCTTCTTTTTAATTGATAATGCAATGATCTTTACAATACAAGTGATGGCATATTTATAGCCTTACATGAGCATGCACATGACTTCTTAATATATTTAAAGAAAATACAAAAGTAAAATAAAAAAAGGCAAGACACTTTGACTTGCAAGTTGTCATCCTCTTAGCTTCCAAGAGAAGCTTCAATTGCTGCAACTAAAGTCTTCAATAGTTGCAACTAAAGTTTTTTGACTTGCAAGTTTCCAAGCTAGCTTCCAAGAGAAACTTCAGTAAATAAAGTCTACAATTGCTGTAACTAAAGTCTTCAATTGCATAAAAAGTCTACAATTGTTGCAACAAAGTCTTCAATTGCATAAAGTCTGTAATTGCTACAACTAATTCTTCAATTGCATAAAGTCTGCAATTGCTGCAGCTAAAATCTTCAATTGCATAAAGTCTGCAATTGCTGCAAATAATGTTCACATCTAATGGTAGACTTCACGTGGTCGTCCACATGTCACAATATTCGTGAAAGATACTCGAGGTGCATGTTGATCCCCAACATCTCTCCCTAACCGAAAAGAATTCTCCTCCGGAGAATAATGTCGAAAGTATTCGGCATATAGCCCTGGGTTGAGACGAAGGACATCATCTTTAAGAATCCAACTGCTTTCTGATAGTGACTTCCCTTTCCATTTGACCAGAAACTTTTGGTACGTTCCAGTTTGTGTTTTTGTTGTCTTAACATCCAGAATGTCTTCAATTTGTTTGAGTTTATTTGGTGGGACTAATGGTGGTGGTAAAGGAAAATTTGGCGTTTCTGGTGCAACTAGAGTTATGAATGGAGTAGGTTCATCTACAGGATTAGTAGGGCTAGGTTCTGCAAAATAATTAGCTTCGAGAAAAGGCGTTAGATCTTCAACATTAAATACATTACTTATACCGAAATCATCAAGGATATCTAACATGTAAGCATTAGAACTTATTTTCTTGAGAACTTTGAAAAGTCCCATCTTTTTGGCATGAAGCTTTCTTACCTTTCCTGAAGGAATCCGTTCAGGGCGAATTCGAACCATAACCATATCACCTTTTGAAAATTCCTACAACCTACGATGTATATCAGTGCTAGATTTACAATGCAAGTTAATTTTTATTCTTATTTCAGAGTGTAGATCATGTATGTGCTTTTCAAATGTATCAATCTACTCACTCACTCTAGACTCTGGTGGTAGGGGTGAGCAAACGGTCGGTTCGGCCAGATTCGGTTAATTAACCGAATTAACCAAAAATTTCGGTTAATAAATTCTGTTAACCGAACCGACTGAACAAGGAAAGTTACCCGAACCGAACCCGACCGAATTCCTTTTCGGGTAATTCGGTTAACCGAATCTAACCGAAATAATTAAAATTAATTATTATATAATGGAATATGTACGGGTCACTTAATCGATCCATCCATACTAGAAGAGGGATTTAGGATCAGGATCGAGACGAGAACAGAGAATTGGGAAGTGGGAAGTGGGAAGAGGGGCTTAGCCGCCGGCGCTTAGGGCTTGAGCCTCAAGCAAAGCAACGAAGATTGAACTTGAAGAGACGATTTGCGAAGAGGGAGAAGGAGAAGTGGAGAAGGACTGTCTGCTAAGTCTGGCGGAGGGAAACAGAAGGAGGACTGAAATCTGAAGGAGAAGGAGAACTGAGGTCCGAGACCGAGAGGGGAGACTGGAGAGGCTGCGGCGCGGTCCGAGACCGAGAGGGGAGACTGGAGAGGTTGCGGCGCAGAGGAGACTTTGAAGGACAACTGGAGAAAGAAAACAAAGGGTCCGAGTCCGAGACGCCGAGACGGAATCATCGAGAAGGCAGAAGCTGCGAGCCTGCGACGCAGATCAGACTTGAGAGTTGAGAGGACACGAGCAGTTGGCCAGTCGGGGACTCGGGGTCGTTTGGCACAGAGGAGACTGGAGAGGACTTAGCATATATATATATATATATATATATCTCTATTTTATATTTAAATTTTAATTAATTCTTAATTCGGATAATTCGGTTAACCGAATTAAATTTTTTCATAACCGACCCGATAACCAATTACCCGAAATTTAGCGAACCCATAACCGAACCGACCGACCCCTATTTGTTAACCGAACCGAACCGACCGAAATTGATCGGTTAATTTGGTTAATTCGGGTTTCCCCGAATTATGCTCACCCCTATCTGGTGGTAGATTAGGTAAAGATGAACAAGGAACAAGGTCAAGGACATGTTGGGTATCTCTCAAGGGAGGTAACTCACTAGGTGGCTTAAAGATGACATCCTCACATTCAGAAAGTATAGGTGATACTTCCAGTGGTATTTCGTGCTCAGGAAGGGGTGTCATAGTCTCACTAGTTTCTGTCTTTTCCTTCTTCCTTTTCTCACCATCTTCCCTATCAAGCGCCAAGTTCCTGGTGAGACATTGTCCGTAAAGGTGTCCTTGTTTATGGCACCTAAAGCACATTGCACTGTTAGAACTCTGGCAAGAGGATCCAGCCATGAGTGCTTTTCCTTTGTCCATAGGTTGTTGGATTGTGGGATTTCTACCTCCAGAAGTTACTTGACCCTTGTTGGTGGGCCTAGTCTTCTCATACGATGTGGCCTTTCTTTGATAAGTGTCAATGGAGGTGTTTCCAAATTTCCTTCCTATTTGAGCTTACTAGTCATGTGTCAAATTAAAGACATGCTAAAGTGAATCAATGCGATGGGAAAACAATTCTCTCCATAGTTCAAGCTTTAATCCTCTGCGAAATCGAGAGATCTGTTGACTAACAGTCTCATAAACACCACACTTTATAGACAACTCATCAAATTGACTCATGTATTCTAAAACAGTCATGCTACCTTGATGCAAGTTGTAAAGCTGATCTATAAGACACTCTCTACAACTAAGGGGTATATACTTCTCCCTTAACCTATCCTACACGAGATCCCAATGCTCAATGGGTCTATGATCAAACCTCGCTTCTTGCCTCTCGATAATCATCCAATGGAGTTTGACTTGTCCCGTGAACCTCATTTTTGCAAATTTAACCCGATGAGGGTCAGTCATCTTATACCAATCAAAATAGGAATCCATCTCAATCAACCAATCTTGGAAGACATTAGGGTCCATCTGTCCATCATAGGTTGGGGCTTCTATCTTTACTTGCCTCATTACATCCTTGTAAGGATCACTATGGTCCCTTCGATAAGATCTCCTAACGTGAAAGTCATCAATGTCATAGTCCTCATCATCCCAATGTTGGGCATAGGGCTCATGATGTGGGGGTCTCCTAGCAAAGTCATCTTGGCGATTCACTCGCCTTTATGGAGGGAGGGCGGGTCTTTCTCTAGGAGGCATAGGTGGCTCTCTCTCAACATTAATCCTATGACCTTGATAAGGATTCCCAACTTGAGTAGACATCCTAGGGATTGGGGAAGGATACGGACAACACCAGGGCAGCCCTTGGAATGGTGTTTGGTCACACAAAGTAGGGTCAAGTGTAAACCTAACCTAACTAAGTTCCAAATATCCAAAATTCAGAATATAGGTGGGCTGTTCTGGGCAAAATTATTGACTGTTTTCCTGAAACCGTCGACTTTTTTCTTGAAATCGTCATCTGTTTCAAATAGTACTAAAATCTTGCGAGCTGCTATCGTGAACACCCTTCGGTATTTGGGGCATCACTTTTGCTAGAGAACTCCAAGTAGGGCAATCTTAGCATCAAAAGAAAGCTAAGAAAATTTCCCACAACTTTTGTGTTTAACCTTTTTGAATATGGGAAGCTTTTGATAGATAAAAGTGCACATCAATTCGGCAGCAAAAAAATGAAGCATTGGGACTCAGAGGATTTGCCTAATTTGACCTAGGCTTTGATACCAAGATGATGTAGGACGGTTCTAAGTAGCCCTAGTCCTACAATTGACCCTCTTTGTAGCACACACACAATATCACAATCTATGGGAAGAATAAAATCAACCAAGCATGAACATCACAAACATATTCTAATGATCACAAGTTGTTGAGATTTTGAAAACGTATATAATTTGGTTAGAAACCCTTAGTTGATCATTTCATACAAGTAATCAAGTTCACTTAAAAGATGTTATATTAAAAGTCTAAGATCACAAGTCCTAGCATACAAAAATGATGGGGATCAACATGCACCTCGAGTATATTTCACAAATATTGTGACACGTGGATGCCCACCCGAAGTCCACCATTAGATGTGAACATTAATTGCAACAATTGCAGACTTTATGCAATTGAAGATTTTAGCTGCAGCAATTGCAGACTTTATGCAATTGAAGAGTTAGTTGCAGCAATTACAAACTTTATACAATTGAAGACTTTGTTACAGCAATTGCATACTTTATGCAATTGAAGACTATAGTTGCAACAATTGCAGACTTTATTTACTGAAGCTTCTCTTGGAAGCTAGCTTGGAAACCTGCAAGTCAAAAAACTTTAGTTGCAGCAATTGAAGCTTCTCTTGGAAGCTAAGAGGATGACAACTTGCAAGTCAAAGTGTCTTCCCTTCTTTATTTTACTTTTGTATTTTCTTTAAATCTCTTAAGAAGTCATGTGCAAGTCATGTGCATGTTCATGTAAGGCTATAAATATATCATCACTTGTATTGTAAAGATCATTGCATTATCAATTAAAAAAAAGTCTTTACTTAGACTTGTGAATCTTGTTCCTGTCCTTTAAGTAAGTAGTGTGAGACTACAGTTCGTCTCCCCGGAGATTGGGTGGTGAGAGACCACGACAACCTCAACGTCATCATCAACACTACACGCCCATTCTTCTTTCATAGCCCACAATCACAATCTTCCTCAAGCTTCATTATTGTCTAAAGACTCTGAAAGATCAATAGCTTGTTCATGGTGTGAATCGAGTACTCATGTGTCTTGGTATTTGTCAATCCGAATCTTTGGTACACTCGTTTCAATTCCTCGTTTGTGACCATCTAAGACAGCCCCTAAAGGAACCTTATAAGCCATGAAACTCTACCCAAATATTTGATTGAAAAACCTTGTTCATTCTCTTTGAATCTTCGTAGATTTCCAGCATGAACATGCTTGCTAGTACCGTGCCTAGGGATATTTGATTTGTATGCTAGGACTTGTGCTCTCAAACTTTTAATATAACATCTTTTAAGTGAACTTGATTACCTGAATGAAATGATCAACTAAGGGTTTCTAACCAATTCATATATGTTTTCAAAATCTCAACAACTTGTGATCATTAGAATATGTTTGTGATGTTCATGCTTGGTTGATTCAATTCTTGCCATAGATAGTGATAGTGTGTGCGCTACAAAGAGGGTCAATTGTAGGACTAGGGCTACTTAGAACCGTCCTACATCATATATAAAGTTGAAGTTGAATATAGAAGAAGCAATTCTTTGCTTGAACTTGTAAAGCTTATTCCTCTTCTTATGAGTGAGTAGTATGAGGCTACGGCGTTTTCTCCAAAGATCAAGTGGTGAGAGACCACTAATCTATCTAGCGACTCCATCATCCCCTTCTCCATCTAACACTCTCACGACCTCCATCAACACCACACGGCCACCACCAACATACACCCACACAGTCACTTCCCCGACACTCCATAGCTGCGTTCTTCTTAGCGTTTCAAAGCTTGTACAAAGGATTTACGGTGTGATCTAACTACATGTGAAACAACATCAAGTCATCCAAACAATTCTCCTAGTAATTTCAACACTTGTGTTTAAATCCTTGTAATATTTTGTGAACACTTTTGAATCCATAGATTGCAACATTGGTTCTTGCTAGCTTAAATCACTTGAATGAATATTAGTTTGCTAATATAGAACTTATATTCTTGAATCTTTGAAATAGCAACTTTTCAGCATATAACTTGATTCCTTTGTGAAAGAACCAATTGAGACTTAATTACTGGACAAGTCATACACCTTTTCAAAATCCTTGAACATGTGAACTAAAGCATGATTTATGGTGTTTCTGTTTGGTTGATTTAATTCTTAATTAAAGTGTTTTGAGTGTATGTGCTTGTGTGAGGGTTGAACCGTAGGACATAGGTCGATCATTCCCATCCTACATCACTAAGTGCATGTAAAGCCTCTTTCAGTTTTGGCACAAGTAGGGGTGTAATCGATTCAGTTCAGTTATGGGCCAAATCGAAAACTGAACCAAAAATTGCAATTTTTGAACTTCCCGAACCAAAATCGAAACCAAACCAAATGTGTTATCCCATTGAGAACCGAACATTTGACGGTCCGATTATGATTTTTAATTGATTTTTAAAATATTTAACTTTCATTTGTCATAAGGGTTGTGAGAATCTATTGGGAATTTTGATTTTTTATAATGTTTCATAATTTTAACAAAATTAAACCTATTAAATTGTTTAGACGGCTGAAAACGTGTTGGTCTTGTTGGACCTTTTCTTTTTATTCCTAATTCCTACTAACTTAGTAGCTTAGTAGCTCCTACAAACCATCATAATGCAAATTACATATCAATTAACCACAATGTTCCAATTCTTGGGCACTTTAATAATTAAATCTCTCTATCTCTAATTTCACAAAACAAGCAATCAAATTCTTTGGCAATTTAATAATTAGGTTTAACTGTTTCTAATTACCCAAAATAAACATTCACAATAAACAAAGAAAATATAAAATATCCCAAATTATAAATAAGATGTCACAATAAACATTCAAATTGCTCACCAAAAGGGAAAATTAATGGTTTAAAATATTAAGGAATTGAAGTCATCCACGTTCTTCAATCCATATTCTTCAATCTTCAAGATTGTAGCTTCAATTCTCTAATGTAGAGACCCGAAAAATATAATAATAAAAGAAATTGGAAAAAAATGGATTTTTGGCTGGAAGAGAAGAAAACCGGCGACGGTTTTGGGGTTTAACCGCAGGACGGTAACTAGTAAACGGTGATTTTTGGGCCCGTTAAATAGAAAACTGGCGACGGTTTTTTGAACCGACAACGGTTTTCTCGGCAGTACTGAAAAATATAAAGGAACCCAAGAGCCTCATTTGTACATTAAAAAAACTAACTAAACACTCTCTCTCTCTCTCCTTTCTCAAACCCTATGGCCCTTCACTTATTTATCTTTAATTCCAGCTCCATTAAGCCTCATTTTGACGATCAAGAACTACCACGGAATTCCTTAGAAGATTCTCTACAACGTGTGGAGCGAAATTTCAATTTGGGGTACTAGGGCACCACTCCAAAACTGAGGTAAGGGTGTTAAATATTAGTTTTAATGATTAAATTGAGGTATTTAGGGCCTAAGGAATATTAAATGATAATATTCTTGAGATTGACCTGATTAATTTGGGGAAAATATAATTTAAGGGTATTGAGCTTCGAACGCCGCGGGGCGTAAATCAAGAGTTTCAACAAGCTTAACAGGAACATGTAAGGGAATAAATTAAGTCAGGTATTTACAGAAATATATTTATGAATTAATGTATTTTTTTTTGGGGAATACTAGAATTGAACAGAGTAAATAAATTTTATAGCATATTATAGTATAATACAAAATAGTACTCACTCGTGTGACATGGGTATAAATTTAATGTAATATCAGTATGTTAGAAATGTTATTATTTCAAAGAATATGTATGATTTTCCCGTAAATCTCAAAAGGTCATAAACAATACAAATGTTAAAGATATTTTTAGTATATTATGATTATAAAGCCGACGCAGATGGCATGATAGTTCAGCTAGCGCAGATGCCATGATGATATAGGCAGCGCAGATGCCGAGATATGAAAGTCGGTGCAGATGCTGTGACCAATTTTATTATGATGTCATGATTCATAAATTATGAAAAAACAGTTTTATTCAGAAATATGTAAAAGCCAGATTTTATTACAGAAATATGAAAATGTTATTTATGAATAGAAATATATTATGTGAAATGTATTAGCTAGTAACATAACCCGGATGGTTACGTATCATACGAACACAGTACTATAACTAGCTAATCAGATCGGTGTAGTAGGATACCCAATGAGTGCCGACCCCCAAAGGGTGTAGGTGTAGTAGGCTGGGCGGACCAAATTGGGTATAGCCGACAGTGCAACCATACTATTCAGGAGGTATGGGTTGGTGGCCAATTAGCCCAGAAGTGTAGGCGGTGTAGTAGGATACCCACTGTATTATTGACCCACTAGAAGTCTGACGGTGTAGTAGGATGGGCAGGCCAGGTTGAGTGGGCAATCGTGCATAATTATGTTATGTTTGACTTAACCTAATAGGTCAGCCAGTATTAAGTCCAGCCTTAGGGTCGCACAACTTGGATCATGAGGGGTGGAGTCATGATACACAAGTTTACAGCCCGGGTATAATATCAGTAAAATACAAATTTAACAAATGATTTTAAAGATATGAAAATTCATTATGACATAGATATGTTATGTTTGACTTAACCTGGTAGGCCAGCCAGTATTAAGTCTAACCTACGAGCCACACAACCCAGATCATGAGGGGTGAATCCATGATATACAGATTTACATCCAAGGTATAATTCCAGTAATATACAGATTTAATAAATGATTTAAATGATACGATAATTCATTATGATATAGTAAGAGTAAGTTTAAAAGTATAGATTTTCATGTATTACCAGTTACAGCTTAAGTTATACTATAATTATATTATTTGCAATATATGTTTATAATATGATAAAACTCACGTTGCCACACACTGATATTAGTCTATTTCCCTTAGTGAGAGGTGTCTCATCCTAACATTGCAAATATTTCAGGAAATCCCGACAGACGAGTGGAGCGAGCTCCGTGACAGAGGAGTTCATTGGTATTACCCAGTTGCAAGGTAAGTAGTCGGGTCGAGGACATGATGGATTTTTGGGATATATGTGTGTATACGTAGAAACAGTGAAACTCTGGTATTGTATATATGTTAAAGTGTATTATATTCCGCTGCTTAGGTGACATGTATGTATAAACAAGTAAATTCCCGATACTTATGGGTCTGGGTGGACTTTTACTATGTATAATGGTATCAGAGTATTAATAGTATGTGGAAAAAAAATATAGCAGAAATTGGGGTCGTTACTAGAAATTGGGGTCGTTACATCCAATCTCCATGCAAGCATCATTCATCATTTATGGTTCCTAATAAAACTAAACAAAATGAAAGTTATAACAAGATAAAATTAAATTGACAATCAATGTTCAATTGTTCATAAAAAGAGATGAATACATAATCTTACCAATATATCATCGACAGTGTCAATACTAGACGAATTTACGCCAAATTTATCGAATTCTGAAATGAATGAAAAAGAAAAATTCAATAAATTAGAGAAAAGAAATACAAAACAATAATTAGAAAAAAATAAGGAAATGTGGAAAAGATGCCGCAAGAAATTATTTTTACCTTTCTCAAGTTTATCAAGTTCTTCAAGGCTTTCTTCATAGTTAAGTGGTAATGGTGAATTTCACAACTAATCTTGAGAACATATAAGAGCCTTCACAATCTTAGGAGTCAATGATGTCCTAAAAGAGTAAAGAATACGACCTCCCATACTAAATGCAGACTCAAAGGCAACAGTAGCTATGAATATAGCCAAAACATCACGTGCAAACTGTGAAAGGATAGGAAACATTGGATTATTTATCTTCCACCATCCTAAAATATCAAATTCATGACTAGCCTCTTCAAGGTCCTCGGAAAGATATCTATCAAGATCACTCTTGCCTTCCGCACCTTCTTTTTCTGATCTGTGCCTCTTGAATTTATCTACCGTAAGCATCCTTTTCTTCATTGATGGTTGCTCAGCATCCACCATACCACTAGAAGAACTAGAGCCAATATCAGAAGTTTTACCACCAGGTCCATGTTGGGCTTTTGTGGAGCCTAATTGTGTTTTAATTTAGATGACGACCCGACCTCTACTTAATTAGAGATTTCTATCCTAAGGCTTAGTTCATGGAGCGAAGGCTTGGGCAACATATAAAAAGGATTGCTTTCGGGTGATTGGGGTTGGCGTGGTTGTACCTGCGAGAGAGCGAGAGGGAGAGCATTGTATCGCCGCACTCTCTGTGTTTTCTTCCTAATAATATTGAAATCCCTGCAACTCTGTGGACGTAGGCAAAATTGCCGAACCACGTAAATATTGTCTTGTGCTTGTGATTGATTTTCTTTGGCGTTATTTTTCCTCTATTTTGTTTCTCACAGGTTTCGGGAATTTGTTCTTTATTTCCAACAGTCCACCGTCCACTGCATCGTCTACCCTCATTTTTGTACTCATCAAAAATTAAAAAAATAACATCTTTCACCTTTTTACTCAAAATTGAAGATGTAGGAGGAGAAAACAGTTGAGAATGGATCAAGAACGGTGGTAACAAAAATCTTCATGTCCAATTTTTCTGGATTCCCCCAATAATCATCATATTTATGTTTCATTTTGAATATCATTTCACTTAATTCAAAATCATCACTATTGCACCGATCTTCCAAAAAAGCATTAACTATGCAAATTTCATTGAAAAAAGTAATAGAAGTCACATAATTAGAACCAGAAACACGCGAAGTGAATTCATAGAAACATTTTAAGAATTTCACTGATTATGTGCTTAAATTGCATAATTAGGTGTTTTAATTCATGCTTTACGAATTATATTTTTAATTAAATGCGTAATTAATCTCAATAAATTAACATTGTGTCCTGTTTATAACATTTGGATTTTATTGAATAAATTATGAATTTTTGGTATTTTTTATCGCAAGGCGATTATTGGAAGCTAAAAACCGATGGTACTTTGTAATCTGTGCGTAACTCTTTCATCCAACCTCCGATTTCAATGATTCAAGATGCTGTAAAAAGATAAGAAAACGCTCTATAATTTTCATGTTTTGCGTTTTGAGAAATATTAGCTGCATCAAGGTCGAAATCAGACGTGAAGTTAAAATACGCTGTTTTATGGACTGTTTCAGCATTACTCCGTAATCTGGGCATAACTTTCTAGTCCAAGCTCCGATCGAAATGATTCAAAATTTTGGGGAAAGCTGAGAAAGAGATCTACAACTTTCGTGTTTTGAGCTTTGAGAGATACAGGCTTTAGCATGGGCGAAATCGGACTTGTTCGCTGGGGGACAGAAACTTAAAATGGAGCAAACAAAATAAGAAATTGAAGAAATTAAAAAGATGTGGGCCGAGTCCATTGATGTGACCAGGCCATGCAACTTAAGAGGCGCTGGGGAGAATTCTTTGGGCTGACACGTGAAGGGCTGGAGGGCAAGAAAGGAAAGGAAAAGAAAAGAAAAGAAAAGGAGGTAGGGTAGGGTTGAGATATTATTTTTCTTTTGAGGGGGCAGCAGTTGGGGTCTTTTCTGGAGTCCCGCGCAGCAGCAAAAAACACAGCAGCTGCTGCTGCTGTGTTGGAGGAACTCCTCACGGCCATCTTTCATCTCTCTCTCTCTCTTCTCTTGTTTGTTTAATGTTGTTTTGTTGAGTTATTATTTATGTTTTATTGTCATTTTTCATGGATATTTTAAAGTGTTGTTTGGATTATTTATTAATTGAGTATTCATATTTTAAGTTATTGTTGGGTTATTCACTCTCTCTCTTATCTTGTTTATTATTTTTAATGGTGGCTTTAATACATTGTTTGACAAGTTTTAATGTTGGATTAAATATTTTTCTTTACTTTATTATTTGAGTGGTTTATTAGATTAATCAATGTCTTGTTTTTATTTTTGTTATTTTGAATGCTTTTAAGGTTTAATTAATTTGTTGTTTTAATTTAGTATACATTTAGTCTAGTGATTGGAATGATTTTAGGTTAGATTAATTAGTTTTCTTTTAGTTTTAGTATACAACTAGTTTATTGTTCTTTTGAGTTGTTGTCTTTTATTTTATTATTGCAAAGATTTATTGTAGAAGTAATTTGACCCAGAAATTTTGGATTGTAAGCATGTGGGGCTAAGTTTTATAACTTGGCTTGCGGGTTAATGTCGGTTGTTTTCCATGATTTATTAATTTCCCTTTGAGATCTATTGTTAGGTTTATTTTAACTTATTTAGTTGAGCTTTATTTATTGTCTAGTTTAGTCTATGTTCATTTAGTTGAGTCATTGTTAGGTTCGATTTATGTCTAGATATTGTAGGATCTATCTATTTTGTCTAAGTCACTATTGTGTAGAGCCGAACGAGCTGGGGTAATGCTGAAACACTATTACTCCGTTTACCTTCACGTGCCAGCCCAAAAAATTCTCCCCGGCGCCTCTTAAGTTGCATGGCCGAGTCACATCAATGGACCCGACCCACATCTTTTTTATTTCTTCAATTTCTTATTTTGTTTGCTCCATTTTAAGTTTTTATCCCCCAGCAAACAAGTCCGATTTCGACCATACTAAAGTTCGTATCTCTCAAAACTCAAAACTCGAAAGTTGTAGATCTCTTTCTCAACTTTCCCCAGAATTTTAAATCGTCTCGATCGGAGCTCGGACGATAAAGTTACGCCCAGATTACGGAGTGATGCTGAAACAGTCCATAAAACAGCGTATGATAACTTCACGTCCGATTTCGACCTTAATACAGCTAGTATTTCTCAAAACACAAAATATGAAAATTATATAACGTTTTCTTATCTTTTTACAGCATCTTGAATCATTAGAATCGGACGTCGGATGAGAGAGTTACGCACAGATTACGAAATACCATCGGTTTTTAGCTTCCAATAATCGTCCTACGATAAAAAATAACAAAAATTCATAATTTATTCAATAAAACTCAAATGTTATAAACAGGACAGAATGTTAATTTATTGAGATTAATTACGCATTTAATTAAAAATATAATTCGTAATGCATGAATTAAAACACCTAATTATGCAATTTAAGCACACAATCCCAATCATCTTCCATTGGCTTTCCTTTTCCACCATCTCTCAAAAGATCAAGTGCAAAATCTTGATCTTTTTCCTCATATCTATCAAAAACTTTTTGAAATTTTTGAGCAGTGTCCGACATCATATACGTGGAATTCCATCTAGTAGGTACATCCAAACACAAATGTTTTTTTTACAATTAACCTTTTCCTCATCTGCACACTCTTTGAATTTTGCAGTTCTACCAGGTGATTGCCAAATATATTTTACTGCTTGCCTAATTCGAAGTACCGAATCTCCCACAAGTTTCAATCCATCTTGCACAATTAAATTAATGATATGTGCAACATACCTCATGGGCAAGAACTCACCATTGAGCACGCTACCCTTCCAATTGTTCACCCTCCTCTTTAAGTAATTAATGGTTGTACCATTGGAACTTGCATTGTCTACAGTAATAGCAAAAACTTTATCTATTCCCCAATCCAACAAAGTTTTCTCAATAGCAAAACCTAACACTTCCCGTCGGTGATTAGGAACTGGACCAAAACTTAAATTTTTTTTTTTGTAACCTCCATTCAATGTCAACAAAATGCCCAGTCAAACACATGTAACTAACATTCTGTAAAGGCGTCCAAGTGTCTGTTGTAAGGCAAACTCATTGACAATTATGTTTCAAAAAACTTTTCAATTTCTTTTTCTCTTCTCCATATAAAAGAAGACAATCCCTTGCCACTGTCACTCATGATGTAACCTTAAATCTAGGTTCCATGAGGCTACAAAAATATTTAAAACTTTGTCCCACCACAAATCTGAAAGGTAATTCATCCACTATCACCATATATGCTAAAGCCTTTCTAAGAACACCTACATCATATTTTTGGCATGTTAAATGTTTTTCTTCCATTTTTTTTTCTGGTTTGAAGTTAATTTGTGATTGATTACGATCACGAGGTCTCCTATAGGGATACTTAGCACATGTATTCAAGTGATTCCACAAAAATCTTGTTCCATTTATTCTTGAATCAGCACTGAACACTTTCGGACAATATTTACATTCAGCATTTACCTCTGGGTGTCATCAACACATAATCTAGTAAAATGGTATCCTACCTCTGATCTTGATTTAAACTTCCTCTTCTCACCCAACTCTGTTCCTGAAGTAGCAACATTATCTCCTGATTACATGCTTGGGCTTAAACTTGGGTTTGGATTCGAACAAAGAGTTGTATTGAGACGTGCGTTGTCCCCAATTTCAGACATCTATAAAAATCATGCATAATTGCAAATTCATTAGATTTGAAACATAAACTAATATTGAAACACTCACAAGTCACAATCTCATATTCTCTATGATATTTGAGAAGCTAGTGCATGATGAAAGAGATTAAAAAAATAAAAAATAAAAACAGAAAAAACTTGTGTGTCCAACTATATTTATCAACATAGCTTGGTTATGAAGATCAATGAAGTAGAATAGTGACTACTATAACTAATATATATAAAACAGCCACTACATCTAAGACTATTTCGCAAAACCAGTCACAATCTCCACCCCATCCGTCAAATTTTTTTAAGATAGAAAAATAGAAGACTACCCTAATTTTACCAAGAAAACAGCCACTGCATCAAGAAGATAAGGCTTAAACTTTTGCATCCAAGGCATCCTTGAGCCATATGAATCTTGACCAAAAATAAACATGACAAAAAGAAGAAAGAAACTTAAATCGAGCTTAATTGCAACGAGTCTTCAGACAAGCCCCACATCACAAGCTCCCCACTACTATTCCCACCGGGCATAATAGCTTTCCACCAATGTAAGGCATTACTCAACTTTTCTTCATTTTCTTTATCATAGAACAGTTCAATATGACCACACAATGTAAATGGAAGAAACAAAAACAAAATTTGCAAATTTGAGAATCCGCAGAGATGAGGCATGTTTAAGCCAAGATTTAGAAGCATAAAATTTCTTAAAATTTATTGTGGCCAGCATCAACTCAAGCAAGAGTTCAAATCATATTCTACGGCTAAATTTTAGTCGTACTTATGTCTTAAAAGCCATGTAAAATGGCAGAAATCCCACCTTGTTTCTAACAGCATTCAAAGTGATTTCATTTTTCGTCCTTGATAATTGCTGAATATAGGATCAATTTAAAACATGCCATAAGTTCACAAACCTAAGAAGTTGAAGGCTGTGAAGTTAAAAGTTAAAGTCATTTCAATGGGTACATTGTGAAGATAATAATGAAAGAGCAGAGATGGGGGTGGTGGGGGAAGAACTCCAAGTTGACTGGATGGCAGTGCATGGTTCTATCACAAAGAAATTGCAATCCATCCAGACTAAAACACAAGTCTTACAAATTTTTAAGTAAAGTAAATAATCAGACTCCAAAGCAAAAATGACGACTAATAAGCCAAGCACGGTGGTAGCTTAGGTTCTCAGCTGCTTGAAAGTAGAGAGGACAGGGGAGGGAGGCAGAGCCGCAGAGGTAGGGCCGCTGGCTGTCGACGGTAGTGGTGCAGCACAGCTGCGCCTGCGCAGAGGGCAGAGGCGAGAAGGCGACTGGTGAGGTGAGAAGTCTGAGAGAGTGAGAGTCGAGAGATGGAGAAAGACTGAGAGTTTAAGAGAAAGGCAGAGTCGGCGAGCCGCAGAGAGCTCAGAGCAGTGACGAGAAGGCGACTGACTGAGAGAGTGAGATTCGAGAGACGTAGAGAGACTGAGACTCTGAGAGAGAGGCAGAGTCGGCGTCGGCGAGTCGCAGAGAGCACTAGAGCAGTGAAATCTGAAATGAAAGTATGGAACCCTCGTCCCCGACTCGCCAGCCCAAATTTATATATATTAATTATATTTTGAAACCGACATTTAAACCAAAACCGAAACCGAGACCGAAAAATCGAATCGCTTGTGATTTTGGTCTCATTTTCGATCTTCAGTAACTTCTGTACACCCGCAAGCATAGAAAGCTTCAAGTGGATGAAGCTCTGAACTTAAGGATATTTTCTGCCACAGCCCAATCATCACAACAGCGAGGATATGAAAGATTGATAACTGCCCAATCGGGAGGCAAAGTCATCTTCTCATCGTTAGCTTTCAGATCAGTTCGAACTTGATAGCGAAGAAGTAGTGCAACTAATTTAAAACAATGTCCCTCGGCAGCGAGATGCAAGGGATGATTTCATACAAAGTGTCCTTAGAAAAAGGCACCTCATGGGGATAAATTGCAAGTCGCATGAAACACTTGAGCTCGTCAGCATCGTCATTCTCAAAAATTCAAGAAACGTAATCTTCACTTTCCCTCGTTTCTTCCTGTCAATTTTTAGGTAGCGGAAAACAACGTTTCAGTAAAACCAAGAATTCAAATCCTCCCCTTCCAAAAATCATATATATATCAGCTTTTATGAACATAAATCTGTTTTTGTTTTAGGTTTTCTCGAATAGCAACAAATCACAGAGCTTTGGGGAACGAAAAGGAAGAAATTATCTGAAATTACTGGTTTGTCTATGAGCAACCATCCACAAACGCTCATTCCTACAGGTCGCGGAGCACTGACGGAGTGGCGGGACGGGAGAACACGATACCAGCTCAGCTAGGGTTTCAAAACATAAAAAAGGAAACGAAAAGAATGTGCTTCCCGCTTGTGTTGTGATGATTATGATTATTATAAATTTGTGTTGGGGAGCTCGGCCAGCAACATTATTTAAAAAATAATGTTATTTTGATTAAAAGCTAGCTGTCGTGCATCAACATCTGAACAGAAATTATTAGTTGTATTTTTTTCGTGATTATATTTATCTAATTATAATAAGCTTCAAATTTGAATGATGACACTAATTTTTTAAAGTTTTTAAATTCTATTTGATATAACATAACTTATGTATTGATTTTTCTTTTAAGATATAAATTACAAAATTTTAATGAAAATTAAGGAGTTAAGTGATTTAAGAAGAATATCATCTAAAAATGACTGGGGATTATACAACTTATAAATTTTTTTATTTAATATTAAAAATAATTTTTTGAAATTACTTATACATTCATATTTTTAATTAAAATATTTGTAAATTAATAATATTTTTAGAAGCATAAGCAATTGAGCGGATGATAAAAAATTATTGAATAGGGTTTGTTTAATTAATAGTAAAGACTTTTAGAATTAATTTATTAAAAAAATGTTTGACAAGGCCATAATTGGAATTAGGAAAACATTAACTCTGTATTTACAAATATAAAATTCGAGTTTTGTATTCAAAAAGACCACAATTAGAACTGCAAAATTTTAATTTTGTATTTACAAATATAAAATTCAAGTACAAATATAAAATTCGAGTTTTGTATTCAGCAAGACCATAATTGGAACTGGAAATTTTTAATTTTGTATTTAGAAATAGAAAATTTAAGTTTTGCTTTTAGATTTAAATAAATTTGGATGAAATGTAGTATAAAATTGTATTAAGTTTCTTTTAAGTGCACACAAGTTCAAAACCAAACCTTAAAATTTATGCTTCCAAATGCTATTTAGGAAAAATAATATACATGATTTACTTTTTCATATTTAATTGAACAAAAAAAAAAAGTTGAGTAGCGTTCTAGATCAACAAATAAAAATTTAATTTTATGTATACAATTTAATTTAAAATTTTAAATTATATTAAAATATGTATTTTATTTGTTATTAAAAATAAATTTTATTCTTTTTTTTTTGTTCTTAAATAAAATCTTTAATTTAAACAAATCTTAATGGTATTGAAAAATAAAACTTCAATTATTTGGTTTCTACTAAGCAAAACATTATATTTTCCTTCAAAATTTGAAGAGGTCTACTACTCTAAACATGTAAGAGGAAAGAAAATCAAGTTTTAGCTATTTTCTTAAGCAGAAATTTAATAATTATATTTTTGTTATACAAAATTTTGCCTTCTTTCTTTCCACTTTCTCTTGTCATTATAGTTGTAAGTCATTTCTTACATTGCAGGGTACTGTATCTTTGAAGTGGACACATAAATGACCTCAAAGTCGTCATCTCCCCTTTTGAGGGCATTTAAATTTCTTAAACAATCATATAAATAGATAATTTGTACATGCTCTTTTGCAAGTTCAGTGCATGTGGCATATTTTAATTAAGGAAAAACATTTTTAAATAATAAATTTAAAAATTTTAGATCTTAAATTTAAATCAAAAACTACAAGTTTCGGTTCAATTTTTTATTTGACTCATAACCAAGCCGTAATAAATCGATTACGTCCTTATCTGCCTGTACTGAAATTTAAAAAATGAAGACTTTTTGGCATATTACAAGTTTATCCCTAGTATAATGCTATTTTGTCCCCACTCTTAAAGTATTAGGATTTTTATGTTAATAAATAAAATAGGATAAAGTAATTATAATAAGATGCTAGGAAGTGTTCTCTTTTAGTTTTTTTTTTTAAATAAATATTATTTAAATAGTTATGATTTGTGTTATATATGAATTTATGTACATTTTAATTACACGTATTTGAAATACAAGGATATTTTTATTTTAATATTATTTATATATTCCGTTATCCTCATTAAAAAAAAAGTTTGTGTCCACATGACTGCTAAAAAAAAAAAGCTAGTTCTAAGAAGAACGCCTTCAAAAATTGTGCTGCAATATCCTGATTGGCTTGGTTTGTCTTTATAATTCATTGCAGCTGCAGTAATTGGCTTCACTAAATGTTGGGGAAGATTAAAAACAAAGGTTCGAATAAGTAGTAGAGCTCTCCTAAGTTGTTGTTGTCTTTTGATTTGGTTTTGGCAAGTATGATCAGTTCAATGCTCTTGGATTCAGATTAAATAGCCCAGACTTGATGCAAAGGGGATTAAATTTACTATGGTGGTAACGTGGTCAGAGATAGACTGTACTGAAGGTCTATGAAGATTAGAGTTATGCTGCAGTAGATGGCTGATACACCTTTGGTTTGACTTTGAAACCTCAATGCAGCTGTTTGAATTTGACACCACTAAATGTTGGAGAAGACTAAAAACAGAAGTTTGAAGTAGCAGTTAGACTCTCTTGAGTTGAAATTGACTTCATACTTGGTTTAGATGCAAGTATGAAGTATGGTCACTGCAATGATGTCAGGTAATGTAGAATTGAGAGTTGCGGTTGCATTGCCCTACTCAATGACATTATTATGGGTGGCTTTGACGCATTTGGAATTTAAAAGGAGTAATATACACTTTCAGAAATAGGAGGAACTTGAAGACTGAAATATCACTACCTTGGAGATGTCTACATGATCAAAAGGTACACTTTTAGAGCAACTTTTGTTAAATCAAAATGTCTCTTGATTTTTGAATGCTTTCAGTTGTTCTGAAACTTTATGATTCATGTTATGAAGATAGATAAATCTGATGATTATATCTTTTCTGTTTATGAGATATATATCTGACTAACCTGGTTATGCCCAGTGTACTTGTACATATTCGATTTTGATCAATAGATTTACCTTTACTGATAATAAAGAAAAAATTGTCTTAGCATTTGAAACACTGGTAATTCCCCTAATAATAAATTACAGGCCTATTTGACAAGAAAAACTAATCTGGATTTTTGGTTAAAGTAACTCAAATATTTTGAACAACTTCACAATTTAAGAAAATATAGTTGATAGTTTCAACATCTTCAAATATAGGAGCACAATTGTGAATTTGTTGCGCATTTTACAAAAATTATTTTCCATTGGAAGAGTATGGGTAATTACTTTTCATAAGAAGGTTCCTCTAAAAATTTACAAAACATTAAAGAAAGAAAAGAACATAAAGATATTCACTTTTTATGTTTGATTAACTAGAAAATTGAGAAAGAAAATAAGACATATACGATATCAATGAATAAAAATTTAATTTTACACTATCACTAACATTTTATTTTTCTTATTAAATTTTTCTTTTTAATAGCATTTGATTTAGAGAGAAAATAAAACGAAAAATATATTTTCTTTTTCTTTTTCTTCTCTTCTAATTTTTCTTTCAAACAAAAGCCTTAATTAAAAGAATCCTAACCCTATGTTTGGGTCAACTTTGAATTTGGATTTGCATTGAATTTGGTAAAAATGTAATATAAAATTATATTAAATTCTGACCAAATTCACCCAAATCCAAATTAAAGGTACAAAATCTATTCCCCAAATGCAATATAAGTGTCATAACTTTGTTGAATCCACAAAGTTTGTTTTGAGCACAAAATATACCAATTTGCCTGGTGGAAATTTTTTAAACCAGAAACAGAAACATTTAAAACGCCTTGCAATTTGAGGTAAGCATTTTATTTTGCGGTAGTCCCTTGCCTGGGAAGCATTGATGACCTTGAAGTACAAACACGCACCATCAATTCAACTAGAAGTGAAAATAACTGTGAGACAGCAAGCAAGGTTCTTCTCATTCCATTTAAAGAGTACATTTTGAAGATCCCAAACTGAATGATCAATTGAACAATAAAATAAACAAACAAGTCAAACAGCGCCCATGGATTAATTTCACCTCGAAACCAATCCTGCTACGCAATAAATCACATTAGAAGAAAGGAAAAAAAAAAACACTGACGAGGAATGAGGGCAATGACAAAGGCAACAATTGAAGAAATAACCCATTTTTTATTCACTCTTCTTCCTCTGTACTTCTGAGAAGAGCAGAAAGAGAAGAAAGAGATCAGAGGCTTAAGCATCTTTATTCACCCTTCTTCAATTGCACTTCTTCTATAATATATATAAACTCTCTTTCATTACCTGCTACCTGTCCCCACCATTGCTAGTTTTCTCTTGTGGGTGTGCAACAAAGTCCTTAAGGGAGTTAGCATCCACCCGTGGAGGACCAGAGTGTCTCCTTGGCCCAGCCGGGGAAGCTGGGAATGAGAGCTTCTTCTTTGCAGAACTCACTGATGGCCTCTCAGGAGTTCCATTCTTCTCCAACCCCAGTGGGCTTGGCAAGCGAGACTTGGCCCTTGCTGACTCCGTGGAAGCCATGTAACTTGGGACAGCAGGTGAGCTTGCGAGGCTCTCATCATCCCTCGCTGATAATGACCCTCCAATAGTATGCCTCCTATAGCGTTCTGACTGGACGCTAAGCATGCTTCTTGAGTCATCTTCTGCACCCCAAGGACTCCCCTTCTGGCTCCCTTGCTTCATTTTCCCGGACCCCGATACTGAAGATGGTGCCTTGGAAGGGGGAGTGGAAGGGGATTGGCGGCTGGGAGGGCGACTTGTTCTTTGGCCAGTTGGGGAAGGCTTGCTGTACGTATTGAGATCGCGCTGAGAGTAGGCTTTGGTGATTTCTCCAATGGACAAACCACGGCTTGTGCTGCTCCTTACAGAACCGTAGTCGCTGTTGAGTTCTTTATCTACTGCACTCTTGCTCTCCCATGGCCGGGCTGCCATCCATCGCTCTAACCAACTCCATCCCCAATGAGGATTGTTCGGATCCATGAATGTTGGGTTGGCAGATTTTGATGAGTTCTTCCACATTTGCTGTCAGAAAATTATTTGCTAAAGATAGAAGCCAAATTCCAACGGCATTGATACTAAAATAATTCATACGGTGGAAAAAACCAAATCAATGAGCAAAATTTTAATTTTACATATTATTAACATTTGACTTTTTTCTTAATTTTTAATCATATTAAACAAATTATCATTTTAATAGTATTTGATACTGATAGAAAATATAGTAGAAAATTAATTTCTTTATAATTTTCCTTTCCTTTATCCAAATGGACCCAAAGAAAATATCATTCAAAAGTTATGGGAAACATAATTCTTATTTTAAATCTTTGCAAGGCAAAATACAGAAAATACAGAAATTTAACTCAGATGAAACATCTGAACAACACTATCTTTCCAAGTTACTAATAGTCTATTTGCTCAGGTATGAATGTAGCAATAAATTTGGAGCCATTTCATGAATGCATTTTACATTCTTTACAAAAATTACAGCATCAATAACTGCAAAAATTTTTTTTTTTTTTAAAAGATTCTATATAAACTTTTAGCAACTGCAAATCATGGATGAAGGCCTAGAGAATGAAAAATAAAATATTCATAAAAGAATGCACAAATGCACACTCTGGGTAAGTGTGAAGAAAGAGTTTCTATCATTTGGAGCACTTAACTAGCACAGTGGTCATAACTTGGAGGAACTTGCAGATACAGGGAACAAAAAATATACTATCAGGCTTTCAAAGCATAGGCCGTTCACAAAACCATTAGACCAGCCTCCAAGAAAGTGGAAGGCTTTGGTACCTGATGAGAAAATGCATAAGCCAATGCCCTTTCTCTTCTCATAGCAGCCTCCTGCTTGTTCAGTATGCTAGCTTCAATTTGCTCCCTTGATTGCATACTATGATCCCATTCTTCTCCCACCTGTCATAAAAGACTTCAATATTCAGACTGATGAAGTTAAAACACAGATTTGGTCACATGCACATGTGCGCCGTGTGTGCGACTGTACGCGCTTGTGAGAGAGAACAATTTCTACTTGATTATGAAGCCTGTTAAAATAATATTGAACTGCTGCCGCCAAGCATGATAATTCATCTCATGATTGTTCAGAAGATAACAAATGAAGAAAAATTTAAGATTCAAAAAGAAAGCATTTAGCAAACTCGCTGTTTACAAGGAAGAAGGGGCTCATATTGCGAGAATTCATCCAACTCTCTGTAAAAATTTGGAAAAGCAATTAACAATATAAATTTTAATATTTTCTGACTGCAACGTTAAGTTCAGTGGAGAAAGAGACAAGAAACTCAGGAAAATTGGCTAGCAACAATCCAGCATAATTCATAATAATTCAGATACAAGCCAAAAATGGTTTTCCCAAAAATCTGCAGAAAATATCACAGAATAAACCAAGAACATCATGGTCAATGGAGGATGTAGCATGAATTGTGAGTGGATAAGCAAAGGTTACTGCTCATAGAAGTGGAAGAACCCAAAATAGAACAACATATGTATGCATAGGTGCACACTTAAAAAGACCAGGAATAAAGAAACAGAACAATATGAGGTGGAACACTCACAGAAGCTCTCAACTTCTCAAGCTCTTTCTCGCTCTTCTGCTGCAGCTGCCGCTGGAGAGCCTGGTTCTCCTCTGACATTCTAATCCTCCTTGCACGGATCTGAGACTGCAAATGAGCAAGAGTCTGCATGCATCTTAAGGTGGTGGTTGCTTGACGCTTGACAGATTGCCCTTGTATCAATGATTTCAATCTCACAAGACCTCTCAAAGCCCGCAATGCCCTCCTTGCCTGACAAATAAATAGCAAGCCTATCTCATATTTGCACCTCATCACTCATAATTCATAAATGGGTTTTATATATAAGATGCAAAAATCATTATTGCTTTCCTGGACTGAACATAGCACTTTGGGTATTGGCTGCCGACACCTCTACCACATCACGAAAGGCTATTTCGATATTTACCAATACAAGTCATGGCATGAAAGCAGGCAATTAATGCAAGTACCAGTTTCAAAGGTGGAAAATTATTTCGGAAGAGGCCTCAAAGTCCAACTACTAAATACATCAATGCTCGAGTTGATTGTACACCTAAAGAGGGTTTAGTTAAGTCTTTGGAATCCACTCATAAACACTATGGATTCCATGGAATGATCCGATCCTCATTTCAAGCATACACAAACATTTTAAGAAATTCAAAAATGGTAGTTCGATAGCATAAGATCATTTTCATAATCCTTCTAACTCGCCTCCAAAATTCTAGATTCCTCCAAAGGATAAACTGCACATTTCTTAATTCTTTTAACTGCGATAAAAATAAACTCACCATCCATTAGCAAAATATGACCTCAAATGGAGAAATTTTCTTATGAATAATTTTAAATCCACATAAATCTAAATCCAAAGTCTAAATTCCAAGCTCCCAAACATGGGGTAAGAGATTTTACCGCTAAAATAGGAAATAATAAACATTTAAGCCGTAGGAGTAAATAAGAGAATAGTCAATACCATGTATCCCCGGAATGCTGTCTGAATCCTTATAGCTGCAACTTCCTCCTTTGATTTGCCCGAAAAACGGGTTGTACTTGTAAGTCGAACCACCTCAGCGGCAGCATGAGCAGCAGCAACCGCCGCCTCTGCAGCCACGGCAGTAGCGAGTGCCACAGAGTAAGCATGCTTGCTCTGTTCATTTTCAGCTTCTGTCAATTTCACTTCCTCAACTGAAGTTGGAGGAACAAGAATTGCTGTAGTTTCTGCAGGCGAAGATAACAGATCCGTGCTCCTGTGTTTCCTAAACCATTTTTTCTTGGATTTTCGGGTTTCCTGAGGAAAGAGTGACCCAGTCTTCATTTAGATAGCAAATGCAAGAGACATGGGAATTACAAACAAATATTTAGACAATAAAATTATCATCTGAACCTGATGTTTCTTCTCCTTGGACTCGGGGCTTAGAGCTTTCTTTACCGCAGAAAACCAATTCCCTTTCTTCCCCATTCCTACTCATTCATCTTCGAAAACAAAGTAGCACATGATTACGAACTCAAAAGTGAAGAAATTTCTGCTCTAGAAAAGCACAAATCCAACAAACTGTGACTGGCAAATGAATTAAAACTACAAAGAGAAAATGATAAAGAAGGAAAGCAAATAGATCAAATGCCAGACTCCACTTAAGCAGTTCTCGGAGAGTTAATTTTTTGAGAGAAAACCAAAAATTTGAATACAGATCTACGTTCAAAAATTAAAAATTAATTACAGTCCACATCAGTTTGCACATATAATGAAAAAACCGACAATCCCACAAAGAACAGCAGAAACCACAACCGACAACTTAACCCAAACAACAACAAATGGGGTAACACCCAGATTATGAAATTGCAGGATCTACACAACGGCTGTGACACCCAGCTCAAATTTACCAATTTAGAGAACTCTACAGAAATGCCCAAAGGCGGAGAGAAAGGGCACACAAAATGAGAACCAAAAAACCAGAAAACAGAGAACAAATGCTGCAATGCTTAAGAAACCGACATCAACAATTTTTCCAATTTACAGAACTTCACAGGTACCCAGAAAGAGAGAACATTAAAAGACAGTCGCACGCAGAAGAAAAAACTGAAAAAATAAATAAATAAGTGTTTCAAACAGAAGGCTATCGTTAAATTTCCAAAACTTCCGATGGTGTGCCATGAAATTCAAAGCAAAAGGTAAGAAGAAGAAGAAGAGATACCTGCAAACGAGAAGAAGAAGAAGAAGAAGAAAAAGAAAAAGAAAAAGAAAAGGAGCAGATCTCTGCGAATTTGTCGGGCTTCTCCCCAGCCCAGTACGCCCGCCTTTGAGAGAATGAAGGAGAAAAATATCAAAGGATTTGAACCAACGCACGCGCCTCAGAGCAGAAACAGAAAATGACCCAGATCTTGCCCGAAGAAATCTTCAACGATCGGAGGAAAAAAAAAAAAAAAAAACAGAGAGGGAGAGGGGGGGTGAAGAATAGGATGAACAGCTGGATTTCTTGGAGAGGAGGCGACCCCACTCGATCATGAATTCCCGTTTAAATTTTTAAAACAAACGGAAAACAACAACAGACAAACACAGCGATGCTGCGTCTTGGGGTTTTTACTTCGTCAAAGTTATGGAAGTTAAAAAGAAGATCAATCCTCCACTCTCCACGGAGATCGATCTCCTATTCTCTTCATCTCTCTCTCTCTCTCTCTCCATCTTCTTAAGCCCTAAGACAGCAGTTTCTCGCTGGACCTGCCTCCATCTGCCACGTGTTATGATATTTCTCCCCACTAATTAATAACGTCTATTAAATTAAAATATTCATAACTGCTTTCATGCTTCGCGTTGCCTTGCTTCCTCCCACCACGGCCCGCGATCCTTCTTTAATGTGACTGTTAAATAATAGTTAGTGGGTGTACTATATTTTTGACCATTTATTTTATTTTATACATTATATTTTATTCTTTTTTCTGATACTTATTATTATTAATTGTTGAGCAAATCTTTTATTGAAATTCAAATTTGAAATGTTTAAATGTCAACCAACCATTAGTTGCTTGCATAAACATTGATATAATTGATATTAAATATTTAATAATTTTATTATCTCTACTATTTAATTAATATTCATAAATAGGTATTTTAGATAATAAAAAATGAAAATCAATGAAGAATCTTCCGGTATATTTACATGTATAATAAAAAAAATTATTTAACCAAACATGACAAAAACATAATATACAATTTATTTTTATTATCACAAGATAAGTTTTGACTTTTAAATAATGAGCTAATGTCTAAAAAGGAAAGGCACCATACGAAATGAATTTGTACATTAAATGATAAAATAAAATATATTTAAACTAATTAAGAATTTCTCTGCTTCGTATCCAATATTTTCAACTTCCCTTAAATAAGCATTAAAAACAACTTACCCTACTACTATTTTTAGTTATGATGGTCCACGTGGATAAAATAAATGCTTTGTGATTAATTAAACTAAACTGTTTCACTATTGGCAATTTAGGGCAGTGCCCAATCGGTAGTATTTAGTTCTTTAAACTTCATGTTTAATTATGAGAAGTACCTTTCCAAATCACAGACCCATTCATTTACCTCTCAACCACCAAAACAGTCCATAATTTTATCCACGTAACTGGCCAACTGGGTGGTCCTAAGCAGGTGCCACTGTAGGGTACCCCACAGGCTCCTTGTCCCTGAATTGATGGTATTTTTGTAAACTGCAAAACTGAAATATTTCTTGGTAGTTTTTCAAATTGAGTACGGGGCAGGGTGGTCAAATTAATGCTATCACGTGTTGAACTTATTTACTGCCCATGGTAAATGGGTTCGGGAAACGGTCTCCAAAGAGGGTGTTCCTCACGTGATTGCAATGACCCACTGTTTTTTGGTCTCTAAAATATCAGCTCCAACTATTTAAAAAATAGTAAATGTTAAGGATATATATTTTATCTGGTCTCTGATTTTGAAAAAAAAAAAAAAAAAAAGGTGGTCGCTCTTTGAAATTCAAGATTACGTGTATTTTAAATTTTAATAATAATTTTTACATTAATAATTATACTGCTGCTTGCGAAAAAAAGAAGAAGAAAATATTAGGCAATTATATTAATAAGTATTTTCTTTTGTATTTATTTTTTACTTCACAAAAGATTGATATTTTATTTTAAGAAAAAAATAATTAAATGTTGTAATATTTCTTGAAGCTAGTCAAATGAAGCATCAATAGGGTCACCCAATATTGTTATTATAAATATTATTCTTTATTTTTCTTTTTTGACATATATCAAATATTAAATGTTTAATTATGTTATGAAGATGTAGGAAAAGTAATAGGAGGAGAAGTACAAATAACTTTATTGGGCATCTAATTTGGCAGGCAATGTATACAAATTTTTCTTAGAAGAGAGGACATATTTTAACATAACCCCGCCTATGACGATTGAAGACAAGCTATAAATTAGTAAGGATGTGCAATGATAGTGGATACAAAAGCATGTGATTCGTATGTTGGACTCAATGAGTAGTTTTATTGAAATTTCACTTGTTAGTTTTTTCATTATCAAAAAATTTTCAATAAAAAAAAAACACTTTCAGATGACACAAATAATGTTTCAACGTAATTTTTGTAAGTAAAATAGCATAGAAGATCAAGTAACGATTCACCGGTTAAAACTTTATGGACAAAACAATCATCTCAAAAACAAAAATTGGGATTTTAACTACTTGAATGCTCCATTTAGAAGCATGAATTTCAAGTCTTAAATTTTAATTTGAGCGGATTTGAACAAATTTCAATATAATTTCTATACTACATTTTATTTGAAATCCAATTCAAATCTAAAACTAAGTCCTTTTCAAATATAGAATAAATGGTATTATAAGGAGCGAACTTATTTGTTACTATATTATTTGTGTCACGACTTGCTCATTTTTTCACATATTTTTTTTTATATAATATCAATATCACATATCCCATATTCCAGCTCAACTGGTCACAATCCACCCGGGCCTGTGGGCACCAGGGATATATCAAAACATAAAACAGAAGCTCTAACAGCAGAAAATATACAAACATGTACGTCTCAATACCATATACTACAATATACCAGAGTTACTACAATTACTTTATTTTCATATATACATCTCAAAAATAAAACTTAGGGACATTTCCCACAAAATCTAACTGTCCCTACAAAACTTACCTTTCAAAAAGGGTAGATAGACCGTACTATATCAGCGAGGCTTTTCCCTCTCTCCTATCGGGGGCTCCTGAAAAGTTAATAAAATTTAGGGGTGAGACACCTCTCAATAAGGGAAATAAACTAATACTAGTGTGTGGCAACATGAGTATTCTGTGTTCTACATATACCATACATAACATATTCAGTACTGTTTATCAAATCTGGAAAAACATACATATATATCAACACATAGCAGAATATACTGCATTTTTATAAATATATCTCATCTAAAACAATAATAATAACATAAAACAATCCTGGTAGGTTAGTTGGCTGTTGTCATGTATTACCCCCACATGACTGGGTTGTGTGGCCCGAAGGCGGGACTTGACAATGGTTGGCCGACCACTGCCAAGTCAAACAGTAGTCTGTAGGTCCGATAGGTCTACCCAGACTGGTCCGTATACTAGGGGCGATAACAGCACACTTCTTGAAAGTAACCACATCGATCATCCAATCTCACACCACCCGGTACAGCGGCGTTAACACAGATATCATGATCACGAGGACCATGGACACATAGCAACGGTACCGTGCAAGTGCTAGCCTAGACCAAGTCAACCAGGTTCTAATATCATATATATATATATACTAAAATCGTGATACATGGATATCTCATATCAATAATTATCAAATCAATCATATCATTTTTCACATATACATATTTCATGAAAATCATCGGCTCGTACGCTGGAATTACACATTTTATCATAGTTCGACTCGTACGCCGGCAAATCACATAGCACAGCCCGTACGCTGGCAAATCACATAGCTCGGCCCGTACGCCGACAAATCACATAGCACTGCCCGTACGCTAGCAAATCTCATCCACATAGCATGGCTCGTACGCCGACAAACATATCCACGTAGTACGGCCCGTACGCCGGCAAATCACACATATATATATATATATATATAAATATCTCGGCCGGTACTCTGGTTTTCCATCATAGAAATCCATATTGTCCCCATTCCCAAAAAACAGTATTTCACAACATTTTTATACTCATGCCACACTAAACAAATTTTCTACGTATTCAACATATCATCATTTAAACAGTATTTTCCAAATATAAATTATATATATAAATATATTTATTTTTTTCCTGAAACCAGATGCTACATATATATACATGCATTTTCTCAAAACAAAACTAGTTTAGTTTATCCCCTTACCTGATTCCTGAAAAGCCCAAAAAAAAAATCTTCCCCGTACCCACAAGGTTCTCAACTCAACACCCTGAAAATGAAAATTCGTAGAATTAAAGTTTAGTATTTTCGTACGTATAACATTTTCTATAACTACCATTAAGTCAAATTCGGCTTAAAAAACCTTACCTCAACTTAGGGATGATTCCCAACGTTCCCAATCAACACCCCTGGAAATGAAAATTTTCAGTATTAAAGTTTAGTATTTTTATGCTTATATCACTTTTTTCAATTGTCAAAAATCCAAATATTGAGTATAAAGCCTTACCGTGGATTTGGGATGAAATCCAACTTTATTTCCCTGACGATCCGCTTAGGCAGACTTGTAGAGAACTTCGCCAGGAGCGTCGTGGTGGTTTCGGTTTGTCAATCCGGCGTAAAATTGGCTCGAAATCGAAGAGAGAGAATCGTAGGAGAGAGAGAGTGTGTGTGTGTGTGTGTGTGTGTGAGAGTGCACTGACCGCAACTCCAAAAGAAATCCAATTCAAATTGGATTTTTTTGACTTTCAAAACTTTTTGAAGAAGTTTGTGGTATTATATATATATATATATATATATACACATTTTTTTTTGTCCTTATCATACTATTCATTTTACTTGTTTAATTTAATTAATTTATTTTATTTTATTATTTATTTATTAAAAAAAAAAAATTTTCCCAGTTACTACAATTTGACCTAGTCACCTATTTCATTTGATGTTTTAGGGTTGTGCCTTGGCAACAAACAACTTTTGTTTTGTAAGCTTTTTTAGGGGATGAATTTAACGTGTGACCAAAATATAGAGTTTTATGAATGAGGTTTGTTTGTCATATATCTAAGAAATAAGTTTACTCTTCTTCAAGAATGCGTATATTTTGTTTAGCGTCTTGAAAAATTTCTCAGTTTCT
Organism: Malania oleifera; assembly: GCF_029873635.1. Taxonomy (NCBI): domain Eukaryota; kingdom Viridiplantae; phylum Streptophyta; class Magnoliopsida; order Santalales; family Ximeniaceae; genus Malania; species Malania oleifera. The sequence continues at coordinate 13,325,736 of NC_080426.1, forward strand.
TTTTAGCAACAAGAAGAAGGAAAACTTTATTCACCATGTATTGTATCTCTTTTGTTATGAAATTTAAAAATGCATGGATCCTTGTAAAGTAATATTTTTTTTTTTATAGTATAAGCTAATATAAAAAATTATATGTTTCTATATTTAGTTATAGTAAGAAAGAAAATAGATTGTATACTCAAAGTTTGATTTGATAGATTTTATAAGTAGATGACATTTAAATTATTTAAATTTTTATAAAAATTTATTTTTTAAAAATATATTATTTAATATAGAGAGAAAATTCAATCTAAATTTTATTCTTACTATACTTTCTTTGTTTTTCTTCAAAAAAGAATTCTTGATCTAATCTAAGTTTTAGTATTTTTATTCCTATCTTTTAAAAATATAATTTAAATGGCACGAAGTAAGCAACAAAAAAGTAATTTGAATTTTTTAATGGTTGAAACTTTTTAAGAGTCTAAAAATAGGTTTATTGGTGAAACACGTATTCAAATAATTGAAAAAAAAAATTGCAATATTAGTGGGGAGCAAGTCATCTGTTAATAATAATAGTAATAGTAAGAAGAAGAAGAAGACATAATTAACAAAGAATGGTTTAGGGTAGACACGTTGGGGGAGGAGTGAGGCATCAATTGGAGAGTGTATGGTTCATGGTTGGCACGTGAGAAATAGCACTGATTAGACTCACTCAAACAGTCAAACCCACCCCTTAAAAAAATGAAAATAAAAAATAAAAAGAAACTTTTAACTAAATTAATAAAGAAAGGAGCCTTTTTACGGATGAGTAGTTTGCACAATCACAGTTTGTTCCATTGCAACTTACCTAACGCTGCTTTATTTTTATTTGCCTGGCATATGGAATTCCGCCTTCCCTCTCCTCTCCTCTTAATTTAATTTGCTGGACAATACACATAACCCCCCATCTTCCCCCTAATTAGTCATATGATATTGCACTACATCATTTAATTTCGGTATTTTATTATCCGCCTTTCCCTTTTGAATTTAGTAGAATGCAATGAATTTTATACTTATCTTCAATTGTTTATTTTGAATTTTTGTCGACATTCTACTTTTAAACACGGAATATTTCCAATTATTCAACACACTCATATTAATAATAAAAACTTTTGTAATGTGAAAAATAGAAAGTACTATTATTATTATTATACCTTAAATTATGCCATAATATATTGTATTACTAACTGTACTATAATAAAATATTATAATTATGCAAGCACCTCATCTTCAAATATATAATTGTCAAAATTGTCAAAATAGGTTTTTTTTTTTTCTTAAAGATTTTTCTACAGTAAGGAACAAACACGATACTATAATTATATTCCTCTGGCACTCAAAATTCATGCCCATGTCGTCGGGTATTTTTGGTTTATCTCAAAAACAGAAGGTTTAGAATGGAAGAGGATCAACCCCTAGCCTACCCTGCCCTACCCGCTAGGGAGTTGACGAACAAATACGTACTCCAAAAACATGATTCATAAGTGACACCGACCTGGCTTATAACAATAATAATAGTGTGATACTGATGCCTCTCATTACAATTATTACTACTATTAATATCACTGTTAGGGCAGGTCACAGAGTACTCGCGAACCCTTTTGAGGCTAATTAATGATTATAAGCCACATTGCTGTTATTTAAAAAGTGACAGCAGCTGCCCAGATGCAAACACAAACCCAAATAAAAAACCTGTTAGGGTTTAGATAAGGATGCCTCAACTGTTCGTGCGCAGTGGTCATTCCTCATGTACACCTCATATTTAACTAAATACCATTTTAATAGCCAATCATCCTTCACAAATGACAAGCACGACAATTTCCTCGCACCCTTAACTATCCTGAAACCCAGTACAATTTTGTTCTATATTTTATTTAAACTCAATACAAATTCAAATCCAATGCTCCAATCCTGAGAGTACAATTAAGTAGCAGAGTAGATGTCAGATAAAAATAGTACTCCATATGAACTCATAAATTACGGAAATATTAAATCAGAGTTTCTCACTAGTATATTATATATATATATATATATATAAACAAAACTCCACACAAAATTGAAGTTTTCAAGTAACCAAAAATAGAGGGCACTCAAAACATCCACAGCCCTCGCCACCGCCTGTCTAGCACCCATGTCTGCATTCGACTGCCCAACACAGCTTCTGCCATCCCAGATGCAAGAAATAAACTGCCACAAAAACCTCCCAATACACTACTACTACTGCTACCAAAACCCTGCATGCTAAACAAACCAAAACTCACAATGACAAAAACCACACACTTCTCTGCCGGCACAACAACCATTTTTACCTTCCCCCGCACAATTCACTTTTTCTTGACAGCAGATTTTGTGACCTTGGCCCCAGATGCTTCCTTCTTCTCCACACTCTTGATGACTCCCACAGCCACGGTCTGTCTCATGTCCTTCACAGCAAAACGCCCGAGTGGGGGATACGCGAAGAAAGTTTCCACCACCATGGGCTTGGTTGGGATCATCTTAACAAACCCAGCATCACCATTCTTCAAAAACTTGGGCTCCTTCTCAAGTTCCTTGCCAGATCGCCTGTCAATCTTGGTCATAAGCTCAGCAAATTTGATGGCAATATGGGAAGTGTGGCAATCCGGAACTGGAGCATATCCATTTCCAATCTGGCCGGGGTGGTTCATGATAATAACCTGGGATGTGAAGGTTGCTGCCTCCTTGGCAGGATCCTCTTTCGAATTTGATGCAACAAAACCACGCTTCAGATCCTTAACAGAAACATTCTCGACATTGAAGCCAACATTATCACCAGGGAGAGCCTCCTGAAGAGCCTCATGGTGCATTTCCACAGACTTCACTTCAGTGGTCAATCCAGAGGGACCAAAAGTAACAACCATACCAGGTCTGAGAATACCAGTCTCAACATGCCCCACGGGGACGGTTCCAATACCACCAATCTTGTAGACATCTTGAAGCGGGAGGCGGAGGGGCTTGTCAGATGGCCTCTTGGGCTCTAGGATCAAGTCAAGGGCCTCCAAAAGCGTTGGGCCCCTTGTATCAATCGAGGTTGGTGGACCTCTCAATCATGTTATCGCCTTCAAACCCAGAGATGGGCACAAAGGGGATCTTATCTGGGTTGTATCCCACCTTCTTCAGGTAGGAAGACACTTCCTTCACAATTTCATCATACCTAGCCTTTGAGTATTTGGGGGTTGTGGCATCCATCTGCAAAGGACAAGCAAGAAACTGAATACCAAGTACAGATAGAAGAAAACCCCTACACAAATACAATGCACAATAGTAGGGATGGAGTTTCCCAGAATCCAAATGAAATGATATAATACCGCATCAACTTTTGCACAAGATCAGGACCTTGAAATCAATGAGGTAAACATAGGAAATAAGGATGCTACTTTAAGACTAAAATGCCTTCACTTAACCAAGTTTTTAAGCATAAAATATTTTTTATAATAAGTTTGTAAGTTTATAATTACAAATGCTATAATACAGGCACAATTCAATTTTCTTTTAAATTCCATGGAGATGATGAGACCCTTAATTATATGCAACAAACAAGCAAGAACTAACCAAAAGGTGGAGAAGAAAACTGACCTTGTTACAGCAACAGATCATCTGCTTGACACCAAGAGTGAAAGCAAGGAGTGCGTGCTCACAGGTCTGACCATCCTTGGAAATACCAGCTTCGAAACCACCAGTGGTGGAGTCAATAATGAGAACTGCACAGTCAGCCTGTGAAGTACCAGTGATCATGTTCTTAATAAAGTCACGATGCCCAGGAGCATCAATCACAGGGCAGTAATACTTGGTGGTCTCAAACTTCCAGAGGGCAATGTCAATGGTAATACCGCGCTCACACGCTCAGCCTTGAGTTTATCCAAAACCCAAGCATACTTGAATGATCTCTTGTTCATCTCAGCAGCGTCCTTCTCAAACCTCTCAATAACACGCTTGTCAATACCACCCAACTTGTAAATCAAATGGACAGTGGTGGTAGACTTTCCAGAGTCCACATGGCCAATGACCACAATGTTGACGTGAACCTTCTCCTTACCCATCGTAAGCTTTTAGAAATAACCTGGAAAATCTTACGCACAAATGTTTAATCAAATCAGTAACATTCTAATAGCATAAAATCCATTAATATTCAGAGGAAAATAACCATAAAGAGGCTACAATCAATTTTTTTTATGGTGCAAATAATACTCATGCATTAGATTTTAAATATATTCATGAGTTTCAATGTAATCATATTTATAGCACATCATACCTCTTCTAATTAAATCTATGTATTAGGCAGAAAAAAAAATCAGTAAAATTGCATTTTATCATCTAGCTACTTATATTATCTAGAAAGAATATACAGCTCCAAATTTCCTAAGAAAAAATTGTCTTATTAATGTGCATAATTGAAAGTGGGATCTTGAGGCAATTGCATTTCAGCAACATATAAAATGCTTTGTACAAAAATATCATAGGGACAAAAAGGTCTTAATATCTATCATAGAATCCATTATGTATTAATTTTTCCCACATCACAGCCAGCAAGACCTTCAGCCAAAATAAAGTCTTATTCAAGCTCCAAAATCCAAAACCACACTACAAATCAGACTGATTCATGCAAAACCAACCAGGCTGTCAGTGTCACATCCCACTCTTAAATTGTGTGACGCAGAACAGCAAGCCAATATAGCTCAAGATAAATGTTTTTAATTTTATTTTATATAAAAATATTTAAGAAAAGTTTGGGGAGAACTTTCTTTCCCTATTTGATGCGTCCTAAAAGACACTGAATGGTCCAACGTTTCTTAAGAAAAAGACACCATCCAGTGTTTTCAACAAAATACGCTTGATGGTCCAGTGTCTTTTAGTCTGATTGGCACACGTTGTTTGACGCGTGGCACCCATGGTCCAGAGTTTTTTCTCTGCGGATTGCAGAGCAGGCCGAAGGTGGTTCAGGAGACAAAAGGACGAGCTGACGGCGAGATGATCTGACAACTTTGCAGGCAACCGTTGCTTCAGAATTAGAGAGCTGCCGTTTTGAGACAAAGCCAAATCCGAACGTTGGAGAAGGTATTATATAAAGGAGAGAGATGACGTATGTTTCCTACATTTAAACATTCATCTTGTTTTGTTAAGATTTGTTATTTTGAATACAAATTTGTGTTAGTTTGTGGTAGAAATTAGTATTTGATACTTTAAATTTGATTGTATTGAATCAAATTTGGTGATTTGAAACATCATTTGGGAACCCCCAATTTGAAGTTAGGGCTTATTCATGTCTTGATTTGTTCATATTCAATTTATTTGAATTTGTTCTTGTTTTCATGTCTAATTTGTTCTTGTCTTGAATTTGAATTAGTTTGTTGCTGTTAGTTTCATTTTTCCTCTTTATGTTTTGGTAGTTTCTTAAATTTCTCATTTAAGTATCATTTTGCATATTTTTGGATAAACCATATAACAGAAGTTGTGCTTACTTTATTCTGCTTTTTCCATGCAAAAGTTGTGTTTGATTCTTTGAAATTAAGAAAAATTATACCATGCAAAATTATCTGCTTTGAAGTTGTATTTGATTCTTTGATTCTTTCAATATGTGTAGTCCCTTATTTAGGCTTCCTATCTTTCTTGAGTTGATAGGTTGTATGAGTTTCAAAGATTATAAAAATTCTTATCACATTGCAAATATTTAAATAATTTGATTTTCCAGAGTAAAAAAAAAAATCACATGCAATACCTTCACATGAATTATAATGATTTAAGTTTTAAATTTATATTAATATTAGTTACTAAACTTCATCTTTTTCCCATCCATATTCTTATAAGCAAATTCTTCTAATAACTTATCTATTATTTTATGTAGGTATCATAAAGTTTGGTGGTGAATTACTTAATTATTTTTTGAGTCACAGGTGACATCATGAAAATTAATTTTGACAACTGAGTTAATGGTTGTTCTTAATTTTCTAATCAAATTTAGACTTATCCAATGATGGGCAAGGTTCCCTTTTCATCCATAGCCCAATATACACTTTTTATCCATTAAGGCATATTGACAAGCGAAGGGGCAGGTTTGTTCGGCATATACCGGATTGGCCATATCCGGTAGGAATAACATTTAGTGACGATCTTCGTGTAGCAATGGAGGTAGGAGACATATACGTTCCACCTCCCGCATGGTGAGGCAACAATCACGTTAGAGGACATTATGATTTTGTTCAAACAGCCCATTGACAAAAGGTCTGTCACTGATCGTACGTGTGGACCAGCAAACGGTGAGGCAGAACGCCTACTCCAAGGACGAGTGGCACTGCACCATATGTGCCACCGGTTGTTAGGGATTGTGCCACCTAACACCTGCAGATGATTAGATTGTAGTCTTCTTCGCACACACCCACATTTTGTGATTGATATGTGGGACATTATTTTGCGATCTGTCAGGCAGTTACGCCCATCTGACGTTACTGCGGCGGTTAGAGGACTTTACGCAGATTAGCTCTTATAGTTGAAAATCTGCGACTTTAGCATGGCTACACACAGAAATATGTGCTGCGCCACACACCCGTCAAGGAGACAATTGTGTATAAAAGTTGTGAAAAATACAATTATTAAATGCCGATGAAAATTGTTCTCTTTGAGCAAGTGCAAGTATGGATGCGTATGCTCGATTTTAAGAGTAGACTGCCAAAATTTTTACACATACATAATCATGGTTTTCCTAGACTTTTTTTATGTCATGAATGTGTTGGATTTCATGAAAATAAAATGTTCTTTCAAGGTAGGTACATGATGCTTGGTCTTGATTTTCATAGTGATGTACGTGTGAAATACAATGCAAATGAAATAATATATGGAAACACAAATCTTAAACTAAACTAGATGCAAGAGACAATTCTATGCAAATGCAAATGCAAATGTTAGAATTGATGTAAATGATTTACTTAATGCAGATGAGTTGAAGCTTAACTATTATTCATGAACTACACCTCATGTAATGAATGAACTAAGTGTAAACTGGAAATGCAATTTCAATTTAAGAAAAGGGGTCTTTCAAGGACTTCATAAGAAAACCATGCTCATTGAAGTCTGTTGTCCCAAGTTGAACTGGGAAGGCACATTAGCCTCGGATTTTGGAATTAGATGATTTCTTTTATTTTCTTGACATTTGGGGCTCTGATTTGCAAAATGAGTGTCTACTTTTCTTTTTTTTTTATCAGTAAATGGTAAATGTATTGATCCAATGGATATGTACAGTATACATTGGACACACCCAGAAGAGTGGGATACCAAGTCCCTATCTAAGATGCAAAGCATTACAATCAAAAGGCAAGCCAACATGGCTTCCTCAAACAAAAAATTTTACCATAAACATATATCATAAGATATTCTCAAATCTACATGCCTAGTAGAGCTCATAGATCTGAGAACAGATCATATTTGTCATATACAATTCTATATGTTTGTGTCTGGATTATCTTCACCAAACTATCTGGTTCTATTCCTTTGCCCTCAAACTTCTTTTTGTCTCTGAAATGCCATAGGAGGTAGACAGTAGCTGCCACACAAATCTTATTACCATTAGAATATATACCTGTGCCTTTTACTTCCTTGTGCAACCATTTCAAAGCTGCTTTCAATGTAGTCATATTCCTTGGTTATCCCCAGCCAATGAGTGTCTACTTGATGCAATGCATGTATGTTAACGTTTAAGGATTGAACAAATATTTCAAGTAGTATGAGTTTCCTGGATCAAAAGACAAAAGAGGAGACCTAGTAGCATAATCTAAAGATGAGGTGTTTCGATTTTCTACCCTAGTGTAAGGGTTAAGCTACAACAGTTTAAATTTATCATCTCATGATAGCTTGATGTTCGGAACTCAAACTCCTTTCGGCTCAATGTATATCTTCTTAAGTTATTGTTATAAAAGAATCTATGTAGCTAGACCCTTGCATCAAAACCTTCATTTCCTTATCTTGGCAAGACTTGTGCTCTCATGCAGCTAGGGCATCTTCATACTTCTTCGATGAACTCAACAAACCAAATAGAATATGCTTGCCTTCAATCTTTCAAATGAACACTTCCTATCATAGCTAATAGAACACTTTGAATTAAGACGTGTAATTTCATGATTTCACTTTTAAATAAATGTTGGTGGACTTTTTTCTATTATTATTTTCTTCCATATTTTGATTGTTTGAAATGGCAAAATTAATTTAGGCAAATTTTGTTCACTAGATTATATCCTACATTAGTTCATGACAATATTTATTGAACGTTATCCACTATAAACTAAAATTGCACCTTCGGCACGTAAAAATATAATGAAATTAATCCTTTTTCAAGTTTTATAACACTCATTGTGTTTGAAAGTGATAAAAAAATTTACAAAGTAAAAATTAAAGTTGTTTAAATACTCCCAATATTTTTATGTCTTAAAAGAAAACGATGAAAATCGTTTAAATCTCCAAATAATTCCTATTAAAAAAAAAAAAAATTGAATTAGTGAACGTTGCATGGGGCATGCAAAAAATGCTGGATGGTCTAGCAACGTGGGACCTCCAAGGTCTTTTGTTTTAAAAATGTTAGACCATCATCAGGGAAATAAAGTTCCCCAAACTTTTCTTAAATGTTTTTATATAATAAAATTAAAAACAAAAAAAAACTCCGAGATAAACATGAAAACAGGCTCAACCAGTATTAGTCACTTCACAAAACAAACTGATCACAATCCATTTTGGTGCCCACTGTTTCTTCACAGTTTTTGAATTTCAAATCAAGCCCAACCAAGCATACTAGAAATCTAAGACTCAAAAACAGACTGAACAGTGGGTTCTCAATTCAACAAGAACGGAACATTTAAAATTTTGATCCAGGGAGGTCAAGCTCAAGCAATTATGACAGGTACCAAGCAAGGCTAGCATGATAAATTTGAGACCAAAAATTTCATAGCAATACAATCGGTGACTTCGGCAAGCGGATAACACAAAAATATATTCAAAACTAGTGGCTCAAAAATGCGACATATCTGAATCCTTGATAATTGCTACGGATTTTAAGCAAAATACACTGAACAAAACGTTTCCATGTGTGAAGAAGTTTTCATATGAGAAGAACCTAGTACACACTTACGAAGAAACTGAACACCGTAAATGTAGCCCCAAGGATCTAATCAGCACTGGGTTTTGGACCTTGCTATTTTAATTCAGAATATACAAAATAAAAACTCGACCTGAAACCCAAAAATATATATATATCCCTAACCCACGAGGAGAGTGATGAAAGAACACACAATTCTACCAAAGGAACAAGAAAAACAACTAAAATTTACTTATAACCAAACACAAATCTGAACAAAATACCCTGAGAACAATTTCACAACCTTGCCAATCACAAATACGGAGAGAGAGAGAGAGAGAGAGAGAGAGAGAGTACCTTCAGGCTTCGGCTGAGGAGGAATGCGATCGCCTTACTGAGCCGCTGAGATGAATGCAAAAGGCGAGGAATCGCCGGGAATACTGGGGAACTCTATAGATATAGCACTACGCTGATATCTGGCATTAGGGCTAATTTACTTGCCGTCGGATTGAAGCATGTCCAGAATCTTACGGCTCTCGCTATGAGTTAGGAATGGGTTGTCACGATGTTGCCACGTGTCCTGACGACGTTCATTCGGCGGCTTTGCCGCCTTCCCCGCTCTGGTTTTGCGCAATCAACTCCTGATGACTTTGGAAACCCTAGTTCTCAAATACGGCGCAAGGAGGATGTTTTCAAAAAATTAGAATCCTTTCTCTGATTATAATTTGTAGCTTGGTATAAATTATTGCACTAATTCTTAAATCGTACGAGTGAAGGACTAATTTAATCCTCTAATTATGTTTTGTTTTGTTTTTTTATCACATTTATTTTTCAGAAAAGATAAAAATTCTTATAAATAGCATATGAATTTTTTCTTTATAAAATCTTAAATCTACATGGGTGTATATTTGATTTTGTCATGTCAACTTTATGAATATTAAAAAAACTCTACTAAATGTTCCAATTAATTAACTTTTTTAGTAACTCAATTCAATTATAGTCTTTATTTGAACCTTTAGACCCAAAAAATATGTCTACACATCATTTTTGTTATTATTTTATTTATATTATATCACATGTGAAAACAAATAAAAAAAATAAAAAAAATATAATATTAAAGACAACATGTTCATTAAACTTGTCACTTAAATTCAATTGAATCCCTACACTTTAATTCCTATAATTTTGAGAGAATTTGATTTAATGTCATCTGAAAACTAATAAAAGTTAAGACAAATATATAGAATGTTTGAATCCCTACACTTTAATTCCTATAATTTTGAGAGAATTTGATTTAATGTCATCTGAAAACTAATAAAAGTTAAGACAAATATATAGAATGTTTTGTTGATATCCTAATTAACAACTCTCCGTTGTGCGGTCAACATTTTATAAGCATCTAAGTCATTGCCTCCTCTAAAATATTAAGCTAATTGCAAATATATATATATATATATATATATATATATATATTATAAAATATTAAGCTTGGCAGGGGTACCTTTTGACTTTGGGAGAGTGTTGAGACGAAGGGCTCAACCCCAAATTTATATCAAAAAACAATTAATATAGTGACTATGCAGTGGGCTTGCATGTTTTTTATATTGCAACTCTTTAACATTTGCTAAAATTTGCAAATGTTGAAGCAATTTCTTAATTAACTTCTTAATAAATAAATAAATATTTTAAATTTTAAAATCATATAAAATCAAATGTAATTTAAGAATATTTAATAAAATCTCTAAATGGGGATTCCTATTAGATAAAGCCTTGAAAACAAATATAGATTTTGAATGAAACACTTCTTTACCCATTATTTTATCATTGGAACACGCATACACATAGAGTAAAATATGTATAGATTACTAAATATATGAAATGATTAAGCAAATTTATCAAATTAAAGCAAGAAAGATCTTTAAGCATTCCCAAATTTTCAGAAAATTCTATAATTTTTTGGTATTTTTCTACAGTTCTCTAAGATTTTTAAAGAAAATTTATCCATTTTATTTATTGTTGTTACTTTTTAAAAAGTTTTTATCCATGTTAAAAGCGACTCAAATAATTTTTATTCGTTTTTAATATTTTTTGTGATTTTATAATTTTCCAATTTTTTTTAGTATTTTATCAAATTTTAAAAATTAGTCTTTAAATTCAAAATATGATGAGCACTCAAAGTCAATTCAACCAATTTTAACCGGTTAATGAGTCAGTGTAGTAATCCTAAAAATTAAAAATAAATTAAATTAAAATTAAAATTTTAAAAAAAATTTAATTAATTATCAATTAAATAATATAATATAATAATAATATGATATTATAATGATACATATATATATCCTGAAGGATTTTAGAATCCTTCAGCGGAAGCAAGGCCCTCCCTTCTTCTTCATCTCCTCTGCTCCTCTCTTCCACTCTCCTCCATCTCGTTTCTATTATTCAGCCAATCAAAAATTTGAAAAATATCGTTGGACTCTGTTCGTTACCAACGACATTTCTACTGGAGCGGATCTGTCGTGGGAGCGGCGTAAGCATAGCTCCCGAGGTAAGGTCAAATTTCAAACTTATCTCAATTTCTCTTAAACTATAAGTCTCATTAATGAACAGAGATTACCAGGAGACTCGTGGGAAGATCCTCTACAATCTAACCGCAGCAAGTTTTCGAATTGAAGTTCCAAAGTATCAATCTTAAATCGGGGATAAGTTTGATAATTTAAGCTTTTATTAGGCTATTTAAGGTATTTAAAACTTAGATAAATTTTAGGGAAAGTTACTCTAAGAATTATGACGAATAATATGGTGAAATTGGATTAGGAGTTTTTGAATACTTGGAGCGTAGGCCAGGGTGTTAGCGGGTTTTTTTAGGAATCAGGTAAAGGGATTAAGTTAAGTCAAAAATTTTATTTAATTTGAACTGATTACATTAATATATATATATATATATATATATATACATATATATATATATTTATATATTCATTTGGGAATTTAAATGCTATTTTGGAACCAACCGTTCGAAATGGGTTTTACAAACGTAGGATATACGATATGATATTTTTAAATAAAATGAATGGTGGAAAGTTTGTTTATTTAAATGGATATGTTAGAATGTGAAAAATTGTGTGGCAGATGATTTAATTTATATGGATTATTATATATCTCAATTTGAGATTTTGAAATACTAGAATTGTTGTGAAAAATACTAAAAATGCTTGTGAAAATACTGGAACTGTTTATGAAATGCAGGGGTTTGAACTAACGGCCAGTGGCTGGGTATTTTTTGATTGGCCAAGGGCCAGGATTATTATTTGACGACCAAGGGCGAGTTTTATTTGTTGGCTATATTCTGAATTGTATTTTTAGCTGGGGGCGGGTTTTTGGAATAACAAGAAATATATGTGAAATGATGTTTTAAATGATATTTTCTATTATTTAAATTGCATGATATGCTTTAACAACCTTGGGAACCAGTGTAATGTAAACACGGTACCGTTGCTAGAGATTTGTTATGTGGCCGTGTGCGCCCACACCTGTGCTGAGAGGTGTAAAGTGGCCTTGTTCGATTTGCCTACGTGGGGAGAATGCGCCCTTGGGTGAGGGCAATCGGACTAACAGTTAGAGCTATGTGTACCCGCGGAATATGTTAGCAGAGAGTATGGATGACTACTGTCTGTGTGATGACCCAAAAATATATATATATGATTAAAGTACAATAATAATAAAATAATAAAAATAGTCATTAAGTTAATATCAATACAGAAGTGTTTTTCTGTAGGATCCTTGATTCCATGTTTGATGCCTAAGAAAGACCTTGTCTTAGCGAGTGCTCAGAGACCATTGCTTCTCAGTCGCTCCCTGGAGGTCGGCCTGGTCAAAATGGAATTTAATAGGATAAACAGGATAGACACTATTTGTACACGTAAATAAGTATATATACATAAAATAGTGTTTTGACAGACATAATTTGTCGAAATACATAATAAGATAATAATAATATAGGTATCATATGTGGGGCCCACAAGACTATGTGGGGTCCACATGAGTCCCGAAGCCATATGGAGGTTTTCACAAGTCTCAAAGCTATGTAGGATGCATAAAATCGTATAAGAGTTATTCGAGTTACGTAGGATCCATTCGAGTCTCGAAGTTGTGTGGGGCCCACAAGACCATGTGGGGCCCACATGAGTTTTTAAAATTTAAATTTAATTCTTATTCAAAAATAAATAATAAAATAAATAAATACTAAAAGTAGTTTAAAATTAATAACAATGATAATAATAATGATAATAATGATTAGAAAAAAATAATAATAAAATAATAGAATAATTAATTAAGTTATTGATTAATTAATTAGGTAAGTAATTAATTAAAAAAAAAATTATTTAGTGGGAATGGTGGCAAGCACTCCCACATGGCTTCCATCCCTATCCCATACTCAACCCATACCTTGCCCATCCCTTGCCCATTCTTTAATTTTTAAAAATTATAATTTCACCCGTCTCCCCACACTTTTATAAATTCTATTTCTTCCCCAAAATTTTCCTATAAATAGGGAGCTCTCAACCTTCATTTTTCACAACAATTTTCTAAGGAAGAGAAGGATTAGTGAGTGAAAGAATTTGTGGTGGAGTGAGAATTTTGAGTAAGTTCTCACTCACCCACTATTTCCGATCTCATATCTTAAAGATAGTTATTGTGTTCGTAGTACACGGTAAAAGAAGAAGGTAAGTAAATTTTGATTATGTTAGTTTCTTTTTATTTTAAATTCATACCTGAGCTTATTTTGTACGTAAATTTTAATTATGTTACTTAGTTCCACAAAATTTCTATGAGTTTATTTTTACGCATATTTAATTATACCAGTTCTATCTTTAATATACTTGCATCTATTTTTGGGTTAAGAAATGTTCCAATCCCTTCGGGTAAATTTTCAGCATTTATTTCTATTCAAAAATAAAATTATATATATTTTTAACACAAAAATTGTGTGGCATGAGTTTATTTCTACGTTACATTTTTTTATGTAAATATGAGTAAAGATGAGATTTTCATGATATTATTTTAAATTGCATAAATTATAATAAGATGATTTTCAAACCCCTTATGGCAACGAAAGTTCAAAGTTACAGATGTTCGGTACCGCAGCTTAAAGTTTATACGGATCAGAGTGCACCCACACTGTTTACAGAGTGGTTATTTATGTTAGTGGATTTCTCCTGAGTGCACGCCTGGTTCCGGACCAGGACTTAATAAGGAAAATCTCACTTAAAGTTTACGTACGTTGATTTAGTTTGGTCGGCCAGCCAGCTAAGTCCAGTCTTCGGACCGCACAACCCAGTCATGGGGGTAAACATGACTTACGGCAAACAGGCCAAAGGGTGGGTTTTTATAATATATATTTATACATATTTAATTACGTGTACAAAGTTACTGATGATTTGAAGGAAAAGTGTAAGTTTACGTGAAAAGGATCATTTTGGTACTTAAATGACGATCTAAGGAAAACGTATAAGGAAAAGTATATGTATGTTTATCATTAAATATTTTTACAATTTTAAAGTTAAAAGTTTAATTTAGCAGTTATAGTATATGATTGTAAAAATTTACTGTTGAAATTGATGACAAAAGTTTTATGCAGAAATTTTTAAATTTATGTTTATTCTAAAAGCAGTCTTGAAGTTATAGTATTACATATTATTTTACGAAATTCTTTAAAAGCTCATTTTGGCCACACACTAATAATAATCTTATTTACTTACTGAGCGTCGTCTCACCCCAATCATATTTTATTTCAGATAACTCTGAAGGACATGTCGGAAATCAGGCTTAGCAAGCATGCGGGTGGGAATTAGAAAAATAAAGATTAATTAGAAATATAGTATGATTTCAGATATTTACGTTTGTGTGATTTTCTTCTTTTGAAATAAGTGATTGTAACATGAATAATTAGCGCTCTGGTTTGAATAAAATTGAGTTTATTTGCTTCCGCTGTAAATTAGTAGTAAAAAGTTAATATCCCAGGCCCCTCGGGGTCGTGGTGTTACAGTCTGGGTGGATCCCCCAGGATATTAGTCCAGCCTTCGGGCCGCACAACCCGTGCCATGGGAATGTAAATGGCGTGTTTGTCATAAGGAGTGTCTTATATACATATCTGTTAATTTATGTGAATATGGTTAATTAATAAAATAACTTCGAGGGCTTACTGAGAAAGGTGAGTGCCCTGGTAGCAGTAATGGTACTAGAGCAGAGGGAAGTTATTTGTATGGGCGGGTAATCTTCCCTATCCTCGGCTAATTGTGTGTGTGAGTGTGAAATAAGAATGTTTTCATAAATGTGTTTAACTGTTCGGTGAACTGGTTATTTTCTGTACACTAAATACATACTGGTCACATACTGACATTAACTTAGTCTTTCCCTTACTAAGTTGTGCCTCACCCCTACTTTATAAACTGTATTTTGAGGAAATACTAGAGATCGGGTCTAGCGGGTTAGAGGAGTCGGCCTAGTGGTGTAAATTTATATAGGTAGTGCGTAGATAGAGATTTTATTTTTGTTTAGTTTTATAGGATGTAGTTATGTGAAATGGATACTTTTGTGTATAAAGATAATTAAAACTCTAGTAATGTAATTTGAGGATTTTATATTTTATTTCCGCTGCGTATGTGTGTTTTATATTTGATGAATAGGGTATCAAGTACACTGACGTCACTAAAGTAGCACTCCGGGCCCACATGGCGGGTCGGGGTTGTTACAGTCAGCCTATGTTCACTCAAGTCAAACCAGTTTGACCAAATTCAGGGAAGGGTTGCCACGTGTTAGCCACCATTAGTGGCACATGGAGACAAAAGGATTCTTATTTTATTTTATTTTTTGAAAATTTGTTATGATACAGTGATGTCAACGTTACATCATCGTCGCATGGCAGAGAATGATGTGAGTTGGGAACTAGGAACGAATTGCTAACATGACAGTGATCCAGCCATCCAAAAAAACACAAGTTGGACAACCAGGATTGTACCACTTCGCCCCCAAAAGGCGCAATCCTAGTTGCATCATGTGTCATATGATGACAAAGTGTTCCATTAGATTTTTTTAACTTATATATATACATGTTTCTTCCCTTCTTCTTTTATTTTATTTTCTTTCTATTTTTCCCACACCATCTCTCGTACCTCTCTTTTTTTCTCCCCCTCTCTCTCATTACCTTCTCTCACACCTCTCTCTCTCTCTCTCTCTCTCTCTCTCTCTCTCTCTCTCTCCCTCGCCTCACTCTCCCACGCAACTCTTTTTTTTAACTCTCGCCTTCTCTCTCTTGCCTTTTCAATCTCTTATAGCTATCTCTTCATTTTTTATCTCTTTCTTTCTCACTTGATAAGGAATACGACAAATTAAGGAGCAAACATGAGGCCCCAATTACGTGTTATTTTTATTTGAGAAAAGTCACTAGATCTCCTTAGTGTAGAAAGAAGTGAGAAAACTAATTTAGGATTACTTTTGTATTTATTCCAGGAGCGTGGAAATTAATTTAGGATTAATTTTGTATTTATTCAATTGTTTCCCAATTACAAGTATAAATAGGGGTTGTAAATTGTTGTAAAAAAATATAATTTTGAACAGAGTTTTTTTTTTTATATATTATTCTTCCTTTAATTTTTCACATGGTATTAGAGTTGGTTCGTCGAACCTTTGCTCCGATTGTCCGGTGAGCTTACCACTAGCTCTGCCTTTTACGACAACGAAGGAACCGTCACTCCTTCACTGCCTATATAATCTTCGTCCCTGCCATCAACGACCTCTGATGTCGTTATCTTTATTGTTGTTCTTCGCTAAAGTCTTCGACATTGTCATCGGTGTCTCCGTCAACTTTATGACGTTGTATTCCTCAATCAGCTTATTACTCTTTCAGATTTGCGCCTTCGTAGATATGTCGACCAATTTGACGTCATCTTCTCATCGTCTAGTCGTTGTCTTCAACAAAGCAGAGAACACGTTGGTTCGTCTTAATTAGAGGTTGAAGATGACCTCCTTTTCACAGCTACAGATTTGCGCCTAGCAAACCCACGTCAGAAGTGGGCTCTCAATCCCACCATTACTTCCACTAAATTTTGAAGAGTAATTCCAAAGTGACCCACTGACAACTTTATGGATCAAGGCAAATCAATATTTTAAATATTCAACTGAGTGGAGAATTAATTCTTCCAAAGGACCAAGACAAATCAATATTTTAAATATTCAATTGAGTGGAGAATAAATTATTTCAAAAAAAAACTCTTGGCTATTCTCAACAATTCCACCCCTCCGCAATCTATGGCACACCAAGTAGGTAGTGTCAACTCTTCATTGGCAGGTACACCCAATAGTGATCATCTATGGATTTTTGGCAGTGGGGCAACGGACCATATGGTTTACACACCCACTATTCTGACCTAATCTTTTCTAGTCCATGGTCGGATATTTTAATTACCGGATGGCTCCCATGCCACCATTACTCATATTGGATCAATTTGATTCTATCCTACTTTCATTTTAAATAATGTTCTTTGTATCCTGACCTTTCATTTCAACATTTCAACCTAATTTTCATTCGTAACTTATGAAAAATACACCATTGTCTCATTATCTTTTCTTCTGATTTCGGTTTTATTCAGGACTTGCGCTCAATGAAGATGATTGGGATGGGAACTGAGCGAGACGACCTCTACCACTTTGCAAACACTAGAAAAGCTTGTTGTCAGGCGGCCACCTCCACTTCGACTTCTCATATTTGGCATCAACGTTTAGGACATTTGTCCAATAAAAATTTGTCCTTTCTTTCCAATAATGAACCAGAAAATTGTAATTCTGATTTTGAATCGTGTTTAATTTGCCCATTGGCTAAATAGACTCATGCTCCATTTCCAACTAGTTCTATTTCTTCCCATAAACCTTTTGAATTACTATGTGTTGAATTTTGGGGGGCTTATCGCACTTTTTCTATTATTGGTGCACATTATTTTCTCACTATTGTCGACGATTTTAACTGTAGTACTTGGGTTTATTTAATGCACCACAAATCTGACACCAGTTCTCTTTTGCAATCTTTCATTCATCTCGCTGAAAACCAATTTTCTACCACCATCAAAATCATACGAAGTGATAATGGGCTAGAGTTTCACATGCCCACATTTTATGCACCCAAGGGTATTGTCCACCAATCCAGTTGTGCCTCCACTTCTCAACAAAATGGAGTGGTTGAACGCAAACATTGACATCTCTTCAATGTTGCCCGCTCCTTACTCTTTCAAGCACATATGCCTACACACTTATGGGGGGATGCTATTCTTACTGCTACCTATCTCAATAACCGCACACCTTCTCTTGTTTTGGGCGGTTTATCTCCTTATGAAAAATTGCATGGTGTCAAACCCACATATACTCACCTAAAAGTATTTGGATGCTTGTGTTTTGCTTCTACTCACTATGAAAACCCAGCCAAATTCGACCCATGAGCCATCCAATGTGTCTTCCTTGGTTACCCATATAGTCAAAAGGGGTACTGGCTCTATAATCTTAGCACACTCAAAGTCTTTGTTTCCCAAGATGTCATTTTTCATGAAGATATTTTTCCTTTTGCCTTTTCTAAACCTAAACCTACAGAATCTGTCCTATCTTGTCTTATATTTCCCTTGATCATATTCTAGATGACCCGTCTCTTATTCCGTCACTATCACCATCAACATCTCCTGTTCCGTCACCATCTCCATCACCATCAACATCTCCTTCTCCAGTGCCCCGACGATCTAGTTGTCCCACTAAGCCACCGACATACTCGAAGGATTTTCTTATGGAACAAGTTCTACCATCTCGACCGCCCACTCAATCATCTAACTCTGTGTTGGTCCATTCTTTAGGTAGTCCTTATCCTCTTACTAATTACCTTTCTTATTCATGCTTATCTCCTATTCACCGCGTGACGCCCCGATTTTCATACAATTTTTTTTCTTAATAATAAATAAATAATCACACGTCATCCACAACATTCACAAATTGGCCACGTCAACAATCTTACTATCATTCATACGACCCAACCCGCATTGGGTACCGGGTAAAAAGTCATTTTATTTATAAAATATAACAGCGGAAGACAGTGTATTTATATCATTCAGAATATGAGTATTTACATACGCACATATACATCATTATCACAAACTCAAAAACTACTCAACTTTAGGGGAAATTACACACCACCTAATCCAAAAACTCACCCTGTGTGTCAAGGTTCCAGCTCCCTATGATCACGAAGTTCTATCACCTGGTCTATCCCTATTCCTTGAAAATTTTAGATAATTTGGGTGAGACACATCTCAGTAAGAAGGAATAAATTATTTACAGTGTGTGGCCATATGAGTTTAGTTATAATACACTTTACTTTTCAAACCATCGTTTCATCTGAAAAAATACACTGATATACACATTCTCATAATCATATAGATATACAACGCAAACTTTTATAAGCTTTAAAACCATTTCTTAAATTCAATAATTTCCAACACATATTTACCGCGAAATTCGTGAGAATAGGAAAGGTTACCCGCCCATACAAGTAGTTTCCCTCTGTCCTAACACGTTGTGCAGTCAGATATAGCCACATCTGATACCTATCAGGGCACTCACCTTACTTAGTAAGCCCTCGGGCGGAGAGTTTCACTTCGCCTCAATTATTTATATTATTATTTATTTCTCGATTTTCATTCTTTATTTTATTTCTCATTTTAGCTAATTTTATCATTCTTTCACTTTTCGTTTCCGTTTTACTTTTCGGCTCATGAGTATCCTTGGTATCAAATACCAACATCGCGTCTGTAACTCACGGCCACCCTGAGGATCTTTCTATTCATGTCATGCTTCCCCCCATGGTCAAGGTTGTGTGGCCTAAAGGCTGGATTTAACTGCGGTTAGCCGACCCAGTTAGATCAAAGTATCATATCACATATCGTGTCTGTAGTACGACTGACCGGCTTATAACCTTGATCCGAACTCAAGGGGCCTAACAACCCTACAAAATGGCACAGTCGACTGTCATGCCACAAGCTCCAAGAGTCTGTGTGGTTGCACTAACACTACTAGCAACGATACCATACTCAATATCATAACCATCAATCAGGGTTCACTACCACATACCCACAATCATTATGCAGTATTGACATTTCATCAATCATATTTCAGTATATCACAATTCAGTTCAATATAAATATTCTCATCATTTTCTATGCACATTTCATCATCCCGTAATAACTTATATCATATCTCACGTATTTCTTCACATTTTACTCGTATCCATAATTTGTACAAACTAAATTTCTCATGCAAATAATTTTCACTCACAAATAAATGCTACATTTCATTATTTTCCACTAATTATATCAATCATTCTCATTTCAATACTTTCTTAGAAAATTCCCATCATTTTATTTCACATTTTTCAACACATTTCATGTGTCACGCAATTTTCATATAATATTTATAACATATTATTTTCACACTCCAAAATATCACAATTTAAAATCACTCAAATGCCACACAATTTATCAGATATTTATATCGTAATAATTTCCAAACAAAATACCATAAGCACATTTTCATATATTAATTTAAACAGTAATACCATAAGCACATTTTCATATATTAATTTAAACAGTAATTCTAAAAATACTACTATAATTTATTCCTCTTACCTTGCTTACTGAGAAACTCGTTAACACCCAAATTCTACGTCCTTCGCGTCCGAAATTCAACTCCTGTAATTTACATTTTTCCCAGATTAATTAACATATTTTTTCAAAATAATACTCATTTAACCTTCCTTAGACTCCATATACCTCAAATTAATATTTAAACTAACATTTAACAGTCCACTTAATTTTTTGAATTTTGCATGCGAGTCCCAAAATTACACCCGCGGTGCTCACCCGGGTCCTAAATTTCAGAAATTATACTTCAACCTCAGATGCTCAATATTTTAACATTTCAAAATTAATACTAATTAATTAAAAATAAGCCCCTTAATAACTCTTGTATCCCAAATTTGGGGTTTTGCCCATGACGACCCCACGTGAATTCCATCCTGCTAGACTTGTAGAAAATTATCTCTAAATTTTTGTGGTGGTGTCCGTTTATCGATTAGACTTATAATTTGCAAGAAATTAAAGAAAAAGAAGAAATTGGCTTACCCCAGGAGATACATCTATGCCACTCCTACCACTGATCCGCTCCGGTAGAAATGATGGCAGCGGAGAATGGAGTTCAGCGGTATCTTCCGATTTTTTATTGGGCGAAAATTTGCTACAAAATCGAGAAGAGAGGGAAAGAGAATGTGAGGAGAGAGAGAATTCAGAGAAAACTGTTTGGTGGGGGGGGAGCCTTCTCTGCGCAGGTTGAAGGAGGTGTCTTGAATTCTGTAATAACTCGAAAAAAAAACTTAAAAAAATGATTAATTAAAATTATTAACCAATTAATTGGTTAAACACTATTAAATTAATGTGTTAAATAAAAAAATAAAAAATTAATATGAAAAAAAGTTAAGAGTAATTATTAATTAATTAAACATTATTAAATTTAATAAATAAATAAATAAATAATTTTTAAAAAATTATTATGAATGAATGAATTAATTAAATATTATTAAATCTGATGTATTAAATAAATAATGTGATATATATATATATACACAATATAATATTATTATATTATATGATAAGTAAGTAAAGAAAAAAAAAAGAAGAAAGGAAAGAATAAAAAAACAACTGGGCGGATTTCAAATTGAAATCCACTTTCAATTTGAAACACATAAGCCTTCTGAATTCTCATGGATTCTCCTTCTCCGTCGTCTCCGCCTCCGTCTCTCTCTCTCTCTCCTCAATTTCGTCGGCCTAACGAGCGCCGATCAAGAAACGGGAGCTGTCGTTGAATTCTTAGTTCCGCCACCAACATTTCTACTGGAGCGGTGTAGGTACCATTCCTAGAATAAAGCAATTTTTCCCTAATTTTTCAATTTCTCGTTAAATTTGCTATTGAATCGACGATCAGACACCACCATGGGGTCCTAGTCGCGATCGTCGTCATTTTGGCATAAATAAATTTTCAATTGGGGTTTTTTAGGCCTCACTTCAAAATTAGAGTGGGATTTGTAAAATTTAATAATTTGGCTATATTTAAAGGTATATTTATTTATTTAAAATTTATGGGTTTAAGAAATATTAAAATAATATTTTATTCTGAATTAATTACATAGAACTATGATTTTTGATTCAGGGTCCGGGTGAGCGACGCATGTATTTTTCAAGTTTCCTGTTGGCGTAGTTCAAGAAATCAGGTAAGGGGAAAAATATATATTAAATCAGAATTTTTATGAATTTAATGAAAAATAAATTGTGTTATATATACGTGTATATGTTTTGGTATGGGTTTAAAACGCTAACCATTTAAATTATATTTTTTTCGAGTTTAGGACTGTTTATTAGATATGTATATGCGAAAATGAATTTATGAAAGTGGGAAAATATTTTCAGGGTAATTATGTAAGGAATGAAAGGTATTTTCAGTATATAAACGTTAAATGTTGGTTGACATATTTTATAGTCAATGTTTAAATTTTATTGCTAAAACTGTGTGGCGTGAGATTTTATGCAAATATATATTAAATGTATGAGATGCAGGTTAAGTAAGTAATGTATTGTGAGTAAAATATGATATGGACTATGTAGTAACCGGAAAAAAAATAAAATTTTAAAAAATAATAATAATAATAAAATAATAAAATAAAATTAATTAATTAAAATAACAAGTAAAATGAATAGTATGATAAGGAACAAATATATATATATATATAAATATTGAAGCATGTATATATATATATATATATATATATATATATATGTGTGTGTGTGTGTGTGTGTGTGTGTGTGTGTGTGTGTGTATATATATATATAAGTTATTGTGATATGCATTTAATATATAGGTTAAAGGTATATATATATATATATATATATATAGAAAGTGTGAAAGCTTCTTCAAGAAACTTTACTTTAATTAATGATTACTATATATAAAATATAACTCAAGCTTCTTCAAGAAGCCTGCTTAGATTTTTTGGAAGTGCTCTCTCTCTCTCTCTTCTCTCTCTCTCCTATGACTCTCTCTCTCTTCCATTTCGAGCTAGTTTTACGCCGGATCGACAAATCGAAGCCACCACGACGCTCCTGGCGAAGTTCTCTATAAGTTTGCCGGAGCGTTCGCCAGGAGCGGATCGTCAGGAAAATGAAGTTGGATTTCATCCCAAATCCAAGGTAAGACATTATATTCAATATTTGGATTTTTGACTGTTGAAGAAAGTGATATACGCGTAAAAATACTAAACTTTAATACTGAAAATTTTCAATTCCAGGGGTGTTGATTGGGAACGTTAGGAATCATCCCTAAGTTGAGGTAAGACTTTTTAAGTCAAATTTGACTTAGTGGTAATTATAAAAAATGTTGTACGTACGAAAATACTAAACTTTAATTTTGCGAGTTTTCATTTTCAGGATATTGAGTTGAGAACCTTGTGGGTACGGGGAACATTTTCTTAGGGGCTTTTCAGGAATCAGGTAAGGGGATAAACTAAGCTAGTTTGTTTTGAGAAAATGCATGTATATATAGGTAGCATCTGGTTTCAGGAAAAATAAATTTATTTATATATATGATTTATATTTAAAAAATACTGTTTAAATGATGATATGTTGAATACGTGGAAAATTTGTTTAATGTGACATGAGTATAAAAATGTTGTGAAATACTATTTTCTCGGAATGGGGACCATATGAATTTCTATGATGGAAAACCGGCGTACGGGCCGAGATATTTATATATATATATATATATATATATATGTGTGTGTGTGTGATTTGCCGGCGTACGGGCCGTGCTATGTGGATGAGATTTGCCAGCGTATGGGCTGTGCTACGTGATTTGCCGGCGTATGAGCCGAGCTATGTGATTTGCCAGTGTACGGGCTGTGCTATGTGATTTGCCGGCGTACGGGCCGAGTTATGATAAAATGTGTAATTTCGGTGTACGGGCCGATGATTTTCATGAAATATGTATATGTGAAAGATGATATGATTGATTTGATAATTATTTATATGAGATGTCCATGTATCACGGTTTTAGTATATGTATATAATATCAGAACCTGGTTGGCTTGGTCTAGGCTAGCACTTGCACAGTACCGTTGCTATGTGTCCATGGTCCTCGTGATCATGATATCTGTGTTAACGCTGCTGTACGGAGTGGTATGAGATTATATGGTCGATGTGGTTATTTTCAAAAAGTGTGTTGTTATCGCCCCTGGTGTATGGACCAATTTGGATAGACCCATCGGACCTACAGATTACTGTTTGACTTGGCAGTGGTCGGCCAACCATTGTCAGGTCCCGCTTTCGGGCCACACAACCTAGTCATGTTGGGATAATACATGACAACAGCCAGCTAACCTATCAGGATTGTTTTTATGTTATTATTATTATGATATGAGATGAGAAATGTTTATGAAAATGCAGTATGTTCTGCCATGTTTTGATATGCATATGTTTTCCCAGATTTGATAAACAGTATTGAATATGTTATGTATGGTATATGTAGAACATAGAATATTCATGTTGTCACACACTGGTATTAGTTTATTTCCCTTACTGAGAGGTGTCTCACCCCTAAATCTTATACATTTTTCAGGAGCCCCTGATAGGAGAGCGGGAAAAGCCCCGCTGATCTAGATCAGTTGTTTGCCCTCTTTGGAAGGGTAAGTTTTTGGTAGGGACAGTTAAGTTTTGTGGGGATTGTCCCTAGATTTCATTTTTGAAGTGTATGTACTGTGAGATAGTAATTGTAGTGACTCTGGTATGTGTTATGCACATTATGATGAGATGTATATGATTTTATACTTTCTGATGCATAGGCTTCTGCTGTATGTTTTGTTAGATCCCTGGTGCTCACGGGCCGAGGTGGATTGTGACCTGCTGAGCTAGAATGTATGATGTGATGATAATTTATTTATATAAAAAAAAAATATGTGTGAAAAAGGAGCAGGTCGTTACAGTGACTATGTAACTTGTGTGTGTTAATGCAACCATGTAAACAGCTGTAAAATGCTGGGTAAATAGCTGAAAAATGCTTGGTAAAACAGCTGAAAGATACTTGGTAAATGTGTAACAGCTAAAAAATACTGGGTAAAATAGCTGAAAGATGTTGGGTAAATGTATGACAGCTGAAAAATGTTTGGTAAAACAGCTGAAAGATACTGAGTAAAACAGCTGAAAGATGTTGGGTATGAAATGAAATGTAATGAAAAGAGAAATAAATGAAATGGAAATGAAACGTGAAATGTGAACAATGCAAAATGGGAAAGAGTCACTTAAAGTGAAATGAAGTGAAATGTTCAAATTATGAACATGAATATAGGTGAGTGGTTGAATAATGACAGAAAGAATAATGTATTATGGTATTAGCAGTACTTATGCTAGTAAAACATGTTACGTTTGGGCGAGGCAAACTCTTCGCCCAATGGCTTGCTGAGAAAGGTGAGTGCCTTGGTTGTATCGGGTGTAGCTGTAAGCTGCATAACGTGCTAGGGTAGAGGGAAACTTGTCACGACCTGCTCGTTTTCACATATATATTTTTTATAATAATATCATCATAGAATCAATACCACACATCTCAATTTCTAACTCAGTAGGTCACAATCCTCCTGGACCCGTGGGTACCAGGGATACGTTAGAACATACAGCAGAAGCCTATGCAGCAGAAAATGTACAATCATATTCATACCATCATATCATACATCACAATGTACCAGAGTTACTACAATCACTGTACTTCCATATATACATCCCAAAAATGAAATCTAAGAACAATTCCCACAAAACCATACTATCCTTACCAAAAACTTACCCTTCAAAAAGGGCAGATAACAGCTCTATATCAGCGGAGCCTTCCCCGCTCTCCTATCTGGGGCTTCTGAAAAGTTAATGAAATTTAGGGGTGAGACATCTCTCAGTAAGGGAAACAAACTAATACTAGTGTGTGGCAACATGAGTATACCATGTTCTACATATACCATACATATCATATCCATTACTATTTATCAAATATGGGAAAACATAAGTACATCAAAACATGGCAGAACATACTGTATTTTCATAAACATTTCTCATCTCATATGTAACGACCTGCTCCTTTTTCACATATTTTTTTTTTATATAAATAAATTATCATCACATCATACATTCCAACTCAGCAGGTCACAATCCACTTGGGCCCGTGGGCACCAGGGATATAAAAAAACATACAACAGAAGCCTACACAGCAGAAAGTATAAAATCATATACATCTCATCATAATGTGCATAACACATACCAGAGTCACTACAATTACTATCTCAAAGTATATACATCTCAAAAATGAAATCTAGGGACAATCCCTACAAAACCTAACTGTCCCTACTAAAAACTTACCCTTCCAAAGAGGGCAAACAACTGATCTAGATCAGCAGGGCTTTTCCAGCTCTCCTATCAGGGGCTCCTCAAAAATGTATAAGATTTAGGGGTGAGACACCTCTCAGTAAGGGAAATAAACTAATACCAGTGTGTGGCAACATGAGTATTATGTGTTCTACATATACCATACATAACATATTCAATACTATTTATCAAATCTGGGAAAACATACATGTCTCATCTCATACACTAATAATAATATAAAACAATTCTGGTAGGTTAGCTGGCTGTTGTCATGTATTACCCCCACATGACTGGGTTGTGTGGCCCGAAGGCGGGACCTGACAATGGTTGGCCGACCATTGCCAAGTCAAACAGTAGTCTGTAGGTCCGATGGGTCTACCCAGACTGGTCCGTACACCAGGGGCGATAACAGCACACTTCTTGAAAATAACCACATCGACCATCCAATCTCACACCACTCCGTACAGCGGCGTTAACACAGATATCATGATCGCAAGGATCATGGACACATAGTAACGATACCGTGCAAGTGCTAGCCTAAACCAAGCCAACCAGGTTCTAATATAATATACATATACTAAAACCGTGATACATAAATATCTCATATCATTTATTTTCACATAAATCATATCATTTCACATATATACGTGTATCATGAAAATCATCGGCCCGTACGCCGGTATTACACAACATAGCACGGCCCGTACGCCGGCAAATCACATAGCACAGCCCGTACGCTGGCAAATCACATAACGTGGCCCGTACACCGGTTTTCCATCATAGAAATCCATATCGTCCCCATTCTAAAAAAAAAACAGTATTTCACAACATTTTTATATTCATGCCACACTAAACAAATTTTCTACGTATTCAACATATCATCATTTAAACAGTATTTTTCAAATATAAATCATATATATAAATATATTTATTTTTCCTGAAACCAGATGCCTCATATATATACATGCATTTTCTCAAAACAAAACTAGCTTAGTTTATCCCCTTACCTGATTCCTAAAAAGCCCCTTAGAAAATCTTTCCCGTACCCACAAGGTTCTCAACTCAATACCCTGAAAATGAAAACTCGCAGAATTAAAGTTTAGTATTTTCGTACGTACAATATTTTCTATAACTACCACTAAGTCAAATTCGACTTAAAAAGTCTTACCTTAACTTAGGGATGATTCATAACGTTCCCAATCAATACCCTGAAACTGAAAATTTTCAGTATTAAAGTTCAGTATTTTTTTTCTTCAACTGTCAAAAATCCAAATATTGAATATAAAGTCTTACCTTGGATTTGGGATGAAATCCAACTTCGTTTTCCTGACGATCCGTTCCGGCAGACTTGTAGAGAACTTCGCCAGGAGCGTCGTGGTGGCTTCGGTTTGTCGATCCGGCGTAAAACTAGCCCAGAATCGAAGAGAGAGAGAGTTGTAGGAGAGAGAGAGAGAGAGAGAGAGAGAGAGAGAGAGAGAGAGAGAGAAAGAGAGAGAGAGAGAGAGAGAGAACTTCCACAAATATCCAATTTAGCTTCTTGAAGAAGCTTCCCACTTTATATATATATATATATATATATCTATATATATATATATATATATATATATACACCTTTAACCTTTATGTTAAATACATATCATAATAACTTACTTATATATATATATATACACACACACACACACACACACACATATATATATATACATGCTTCAATATATATATATATATATTTTCCTTATCATACTATTCATTTTACTATTTAATTTAATTAATTAATTTTATTTTATTATTATTATATATACATATATATATTTTTTTAAATTAAATTTTATTATTATTTTTTTTTTCGGATACTACATCATATCATAATAATAATATCATAAAACAATCTTGGTAGGTGAGTTGACTGTTGTCATGTATTAACTCCACATGATTGGGTTGTGTGACCCGAAGGCGGGACCTGACAATGGTTGACCGACCACTGCTAAGTCAATAGTCTAGTCTGTAGGTCCGATGGGTCTACCCAGACTGGTCCGTACACTAGGGGCGATGATAGCACACTTCTTGAACATAACCACATCGACCATCAAA
Source organism: Malania oleifera (assembly GCF_029873635.1). Classification (NCBI taxonomy): domain Eukaryota; kingdom Viridiplantae; phylum Streptophyta; class Magnoliopsida; order Santalales; family Ximeniaceae; genus Malania; species Malania oleifera. The sequence goes on from NC_080426.1 coordinate 13,354,449, forward strand.
TCTCACACCACTCCGTACAGTGGCGTTAACACAAATATCATGATCACAAAGACCATGGACACATAGCAACGGTACCGTGCAAGTGCTAGCCTAAACCAAGCCAACCAGGTTCTGATATCATATACATATACTAAAACTGTGATACATAAATATCTCATATCATTTGTTTTCACATCAATCATATCATTTCACATATATACGCGTATCATGAAAATCATTGGCCCGTACGCCGGTAGTATACATTTTATCATAGCTCGGCCCGTATGCCAGCTACACATAGCACAGCCCGTACGCTAGCAAATCACATCTCATAGCACAGCCCGTACGCCGGCAAATCACATCTCATAGCACGGTCCGTACGCTGACAAATCACATCTCATAGCACGGCCCATAAGCCGGCAAATCACAGTCAAATAGCACGACCCGTACGCCGACAAATCACATAGCACGGCCAGTACGCCGGCAAATCACATAGCACGGCCCATACGCCGAAAAACATATCCACATGTATATATCTCGGCCCGTACGCCGATTTTCCATCATAAAAATCCATATCATCCACATTCCCAGAAAACAGCATTTCACAACATTTCTACTCATGCCACATAGTAGATTTTCCACATATTCAACATATGATCATTTTTCACAGTATTTTGCAAATATAAAACATACATATATAAACATATACATTTTCCATAAATCAAATGATAACTATATATATATATATATAAGCATTTTCCAAAACAGTATTAGCTTAGTTTATTCCCTTACCTGGTTCCTAAACAGCCCCTAAGAAAGTCTTCCCCACCCCCTCAGGATTCCTAACTCAACACCCTGAAAATGAAAACTCACAGAATTAAACTTTAGTATTTCAACGTGTATAACATTTCTTATAACTACCATTAAGCCAAATTCGGCTTAAAAGTCTTACCTCAACTCAGGGATGATTCCCAACGTTCCAAATCAACACCCCTGGAAACGAAAACTCCCAATATTAAACTTTAATATTTTAACTCATAAAACACTTTTCTCAACTGTCACAAATCCAAATATTGAGTAAAAAGTCTTACCTTAGATTTGGGATGGTTTCCTCTTTACTTTCACCGATGATTCGCTCCAGCAGATTCGGAGAGAATTCCGCCAGGAGCGTCGTGGTGACTTCGGATCGTCAATCCGGAGTAAAAATAGCCCAAAAATGAAGAGAGAGAGAGAGAGAGAGAGAGAGAGAGAGAGAGAGAGAGAGAGTGAGTCGAAGGGGAGAGAGAGAGAGAGAGAGTGTGTTAGCTTCTTAAAGAAGCTTTAAAATCCGGATTTTCGTATATATAGAACAAGAGATTTCATCGATGAGCCCGTTCTTCATTGATGAGTCCTTCACGAATTTCGTCGACGTGACCCTATATTTGTCGACGAAATTCAGGCTACCTCAGAACCCCTCTCGGTATTTTCTCGTCAACGAAGCCCTGTGTTCGTCGACGAAATTCTTAAAGCCTTCGTTGACGAAACCCTGTGTTCGTCGACAAAGCTTGGAAGCTTCCTTTTGTTTCTTTTTCCCTTTCCTCTTTCTTTATTATTTAAATTTGATTTAAAATCCGGCTCGTTACAAAACTACTTGTATGGGCGGGTAGATTTCCTTATTCTTGGGAGCCTTTGCCGATAAACTTTTGTATGAACTGTGTGAGTATGAGATCAATTTATCATTTGAGGGCTTACTGAGTAAGGTGAGTACCTTGGTATGCTTTAGCTGTGACCTTTGGGTTGCCTAGGTATCAGAGCGGAGGGGTGCTACTTGTATGGGCGGGTAATCACCCCTATCCTTGGGTAATCTCGTGGGTTGAATCTTTGCATGTGGTTGATTAGGTTTAGAAAATGATTTCAATATTTATGATAATGTTTTGCAAATGTTACTAAGATGATATTTATAAACTCATGCGAATCACACACTGTTTTAATATATTGTTTATTCCCTTACTGAGATATGTCTCACCCGAATATAAATATATTTTTTTCAGGATTTCCTCGAGATCGAGCTTAGGGAGCTCGAGGGTTTTTTAGACTTTTTGAGAAGTATTAAAAGAAAAGGGTATATTTCTATGTTAACCTTGGAGTGTATAAATATTTATGTTTTATGTCTTTATGTTTTAAGGTTGTTAAGTAAGGAATAATTATGAAAATACTGTAATGTTTTGGGAGTTATGTAGGTTTATGGAAATACAAGTGATGGATGATTTATTATGGATTATAGTTAGAATTAGTAAACTTTGATATTATGTTATATGGAGATTATGTTTATATTTTCCGCTGCATATATTATGGATTATGGATTATTAAGGATTTTATCAAGCATAACGCGCCGAACCCGGGTTTAAGGGTTCGGGGCGTTACATGAATGATTATAATAATAATAATAATAATAATATATTTAATTAATATTAATAATAATATATTTTATTAATAAAAAAAATTTTAATTAATTTTTTTCTTTTTTTAAAAATCTGATTAATTAATTATTTTTTATTATTTTATTTTATTTTATTATTATTTTTGAATCACTTACTAATCTTCTATAGCCTTTTTTGGGGTTATTACACACCATGCCTTCACCACTGCTATCTCTCTTGTCAAAGAACCACAATCTTTCTTGCAGGCCATGACCAATCCAAACTAGCGTATTGCTATGCGTGTTGAGATTGATGCTCTCGAGCTCAACAATACCTGGATCCTCACTCCTCTTCCTCTATGTAAGAAGCCTATTGGATGTAAATGGGTCTATAAGATCAACTACAATCCAAATAGATCCATCAAACAATACAAGAATTGCCTCGTTGCCAGGGTTATAGTCAACAAGAAGGCATCGACTACACTGAGACATTTGCTCCAATCGCCAAGATGACCACTGTTCACACCATTCTAGCATTTGCTTTCGTGCAGAACTAGCGTCTTCATTAGCTTGATGTCAACAATGCTTTCCTCCATGGAGATCTGGAAGAAGAAGTATACATGCAGCTTCCACCAGGATTCGGACAAAAAGGGGAGACTAGAGTATGCAAACTCATTAAGTCTCTCTACGGATTTAAACAAGCCTCAAGGCAATGATATGTCAAGCTCTCATACACCCTTATTGATGCAAGATATTCACAGTCCAAGGCAGATTACTCACTTTTCGTCCGATCTCACAAGAACAATTTCACTGTCATTTTAGTATATGTGGATGGTAATATTGTTGTAGGAAACAATTTGGAGCGTATCAATGCGGTCAAGAAATTTCCAAGTGACCACTTCAAGCTCAAAGATTTGGGAGTTCTCAAGTATTCCTTGGGAATTGAAGTGGCTCGTTTAACAAGGGAATATTTTTGTCCTAGAGGAAGTATGCTCTTAAGATAGTGGAAGACGCTGACTTCCTTGGAGCTAAGCGTAGTAACTTTCCCATGGAACAAAACCTTGCACTCAGCGAGAGTGAAGGTGAACTCGTTACAGATAGACGTCTTGTTGGAAAACTGATTTATTTGGCTGTCACAAGACCAGACTTAGCCTATTTAGTACATGTACTAAGTCAGTTCATGGACAAGCCACGTATACCACACTTGGATGCAGCACACAGAGTCTTGTAGTACATTAAGAAATCTCCAGGCCAAGGGCTTTTCTTGTTGGCTTCTAATGAAATTCAACTCCATGCATACTGTGATGCAGATTGGGCACGCTATATGGACACTAGATGATCAATCACTAGGTATTGTATCATGCTTGAAAAATCACTCATTTCCTGGAATACCAAGAAGCAAACAACGGTCTCTCGCTCATCGGCTGAAGCAGAGTATAGATCTATGGCCTCTACATGTTGTGAGGTCACTTGGTTAAAATTTTTACTCTTATATCTTGTGGTGACATATTCTCAACCAGCCAGACTGTACTGTGATAACAAAGCTGCTATACATATAGCCTCAAATCTAGTGTTTCATGAATGAACCAAGCATATCGAGATAGATTGTCATGTAGTTCGAGAAAAACTCTAAAATGGAACCATTCAAACAATCCATATGCACACAAGCCAGCAACCCGCTAATTTATTTACCAAAACTCTAGGAGTTGCACAATTTAACTACCTACTCAGCAAGTTGAGTGTTGTAAATATCGACGCCAACTTGAAGGGGAGCGTTGAGGAAGACCACAAATCAAGGAGCAAACATGAGGTCCCAATTACGTGATATTTAAATTTGAGAAAAGTCAGAAAATTTTCTTGTTATAGAAAGGAGCGTGAAATTTAATTTAGGATTAATTTTGTATTTATTCCAGAAGCGTGGAAATTAATTTAAGAATAATTTTGTATTTATTCCATTGTTCCCCAATTACAAGTATAAATAGGGATTATAAATTGTTGTAAAAAAGATATACTTTTCAATTGAGTTTTATTTTTATTTTTATTTTATTTTATATTCTTCTTCCTTTATTTTTTCACACCCTCGTTTTCAAACTTACATTTTCAATCTATCTTTTCTCCTTATCTCATTTGTTTTATCTCTTTCTTTTTCATTCTCATTTTCTTTCTTGTTTTTTTTTTGCAAGTCGAACACGAACTCACAAAAGTGACAATGGGCTTCAAGCTCACTGTCTTTTGCTATATGATTAAGATCCATAAAGCTAGCCTTCACCCTTTTTTTTTACAATCTATATTTTCCCTTTTTTCTCCGCATTGTTTGATTTTTTTTGGGAATTTGCTTGATTTTTCTTGTGAGCCAAACCGAACTCAGAACTAATATTTAACTAAAGTCATGTTAAGGTAGGCATATGGCTCTAATTTGGTTAAATTTGGATTGGGCCCTTGATTAAGTTAGGACTATGATGAACAGAGTTGGCCAAGTTTAATAGGCTCAGGTTGAGTATGATTGGGCTAGATCCAGTTGGACCTAGAGTTGGATTAGGTTTTAGATATAGGGTTGGACCTTAACTTGATGTCGATTTGGCTTCAAATAAATGGGCTTTCAAGGATGAATTGGATTGTGTTTGGGCAGGTTTAAATCAAGCCCAATTGGGTTTGGTCTCGACAGAACTATAATGGGTATGGTTTTATTTAGATTGGGCTGGTCTTATTCAGATTGGGTTAGTTTAATTTATCAATTAGAACTTGGGTTTCATATTGGGTTAAGCCCAATTGTGCTTCGAATATTGGTCTTGGGTGTGGTTTTAGAACCTTAGGTATGATGGGTTTGGGTCAATGAGTCAACGAACCTAAGTCAAAATTGAATCCAAGGTCCTCGAGTCAATGGGTTTTGAACCTTGGTCAAAGTAACCTAGGTACATGGGTTGGACTTGGGTGTTCAGATATGGGTTATTTGACTCGGACTGTGATATGATTACTTGGGTTTTGGGTCAAAATTTCAAATTCGGATCAAATACCTGAGTCTGGTATTAGGAATTTATGCAAAATTCTTAATTTAAAATTCAAAAATTCAATTTGAATTTTTAATCTTGTAAAGTATTGATCCCTTTGAATTTTGTTTAAACCCATTGTCAATCTATTTGTGAACAATTTATTTACCAACCTATAACAACATAATTAAATTAAATGGGTACTAATCAATTTCTGAATTCTTTTTGTTGCAAAGTTGCTAGTTCTCTTTGCTATCTATGTTCTTCTCCTCTGAAGTCCCAAACTTAACAAGCTCCCAATGTGCCACCTTTCAACTTCTCACATTCAAATCTCAACCTCTCAAACTTACGGTTTTTCCCTCTTGCTATTTTTCAACGAACAATTCTTTCTCCAATTTCCTTTCTTCCTTCAACATTTTGAAACTCACTATTTATAGACCTAAAAAGAAACAACCCAATTAATTATGATTAATTAATCATAATTTGATTGACTAATCAAATTAAAACTCGGTTTATTGGTTTTTGTTTGCCTTAATTTGATTTGCAATTGCCCAATTTCTAACTAAAATATTCTCCTATGTGTGCAGGTGCAAGCATGAAGGAACTGGCCCACCAATTTCCTTTGATTTAATTTTATTTTATTTTTAAAAATTTCCATGTATTTTTTTTAAAAAAGTTGTACAAATAAATACAAATTTGAATTGAATGGTTTGATTTTTGCTATATGGAACCTCGAACAAAATGGGGTGTCTGCAATTCTGATTTGGACTTGATGGGTTGGTGCTAAAAAGCATAGAGAGAGCAACAATGAAGATTAGTGCGAACATAGCAGAGACAAAGGTTTGGTATGAAAATAAGCTACTGCAAGAACCACCTCCAATTGAAGATCCTCAACGACTTAAAGTGGTGACGACCATAGGATTGGGATCTAAGAAAAAGAATATATATACCCATATCATGATTTTCCTCACCACTGTCTCTCTGTCATAATCACTATCCTTTTCCTCGCCACTCTTTTTGGTCCATCGCCTCTGCCAACAAGTGCTCCACTAGTTCTCACATCCCCTCCCTAATCTGTAAGCTATAAAGGAATATATCCAACATGTTGCACCACATCATGAACCAAGCTTGTTCAAGATAATTGTGCTTGCGCGTGACTGTTTGTTTCACGTGCATGGGATGAGTTACCATTATGCAAATACTAGTATAAGTTTATTTCTGAAGGATCTCTTTGTTATAGTGTAAAAATGGGAGATGACTTCTTGGATAGTCTGATGTTTCCTAATGTCATAGTTAGATTAACATAGAAAGCTCTTTAGGGGATAATGAGTATTCGACAATCTTGTAAAATTCATTAGTCATTGTAATTGTATTCAGTCTACTTGTCTCCCTCGCTGCACACACATAGTTAACAAAGACCTTGCTTTAATGAATTATGTTGATTTAACGTCTACAATTTGCTTATCACTACTTTCATGAAATGCTTACTGTTTCTGCTTACATTTTATTTAACTGATATGAATTTGTTCTATTAGTAAAATGTGATAAACTTTTGACTAATCAGTTAAGTAAGAGTGCTTTAATTAGTGTTGTATCGTCCTTCACAAAATGTGTGAAATACTCAGCCCATGACACCTCATGTAGAGATCTGAAAAAATAGTAGCAATAAAATAATAAAGGAAAATAAAAGAAGGAAAAAAGAATTATATTAAGGAGCATCAGCAGGAGTTCGTAGACGAACCCATGGTTCTCGTTGACGAACATCCTTCTAAATCTCATCAACGAAGTACATGTGTTTGTCAACGAGAAGATACCGAGAGCAGGGAATTCATGCTATTAAGGGTTCGTCGACGAACTCATTATCTTCTTTGACGAACACCCTTTGGTGACTTGTCAAGGAGTACACGTGTCTCGTCGACAAGGCCACGTGGACAACCGCCTATATATAGCAAAAAATCAGATTTCTTGGCGAGAAATTCATTTCTCTCTCCACTTCGGCTCTCCTTCCTTCTCTCCTCCATTCCGACTCTATTTTTCCCCGTTTCGACGATTAGGAGATACCACGTTGATCATAGGGAAATTCTCTACAACATAACCGGAGTAGATTGTTGGTTTGGAATTCTCGGGCACCATCCCAAAATCATGATTAGTGGATTATTTTAAGGTTTTCGTGATTATTAGATATTTTTGGACATAGGAAATGTATTAGATGGTTTTATGATGGGGTTTGAGTTAATTGAACTGGGGTTAAATTGATTTTAGGATTCAGAGTTTTGGGACGTTGTACGCTTGGTTTAGCATTTTAGTAGGTTTCTTATGAAATAGGTAAGGAGATAAATTAAGTCAGTATTTTCAATGAAATTTACTTATTAAATATACAGTATTTAATTATGAAATTGTGTATGGTTTAGTATAGTTCTTGGGAATACTAATGTTGAGTAGAGAAAACATATTTATTATTATTATTATTATTTTGTCAGAAAAATATGTTTTTTATACTAGATAATATATTATGTATAGTACTCTCTTATATGTGACATGAGTATAAATTTTATGTAAATGATGATATATCAGAATATTATGATTTTTCATAACGAACATGATTTAACGACAGTTTTCAAAAAAACTATAAACAGTACAGTAATTATACCTTCGGTATATTGTGATATTCAGCCGGCACAAATGCCGAGATATTCAGCCAGTGCAGATGCTGTGATTAAACATGTTATAACAATTATTCAGAAATATCATCATTATAGATGTTATGCAAAATTATGAAACAACTATATAACAGTATTATGAAATGTACTATATGATAGCAAAACTTGAATGACTTGGTTTAGATTCAGAACACGGTACCGTAACTATCAATTCAAGCAGTGCTACCATACATCTCAAATAGAGTATGGGAGGGGGATAGTCGATTGTGCATCGGTGTAGGAGTAGGTGCCCCCTGGTAGTTCGGACCAGGTTGGACAAGCCAATCATACTTACAGACTTACAAGTTTGATATAGCGTGGTAGGCCAACCATCACTAGGTTCCGCCTATGGGCAGCACAATCCAGTCATGTAGGGCATGATATCAGCTAACTATCCATCTAGGGTATGATTTCAGTATTATACAGATATAGCAGATGATTTTTATGTATACAAAAAATTAGTATGTCACAGTATGTTATAAGAAATATGATATATTCAGATTCATACAGAATAATTTTAACATATTTACTAAATGCAGTTGATTTATGTAAATATTTTCCTTATTTAATAGATATAATATACCATGTACAAAATATGTTATAACACAGTGATACTTATGATGCCACACAATCATATTAGTTTATATCCCTTATTGAGAGGTGTCTCACCTTAGCATTACAAACATTTCAGGAAACCTAGATAGAAGAGCTGATCGAGCCCCGAGGCAAGGGAGACTGTTTTATACTACACTGTCTGAAGGGTAAGTTGGGGGGTTGTCTTCAGGATGGATTTTTAGGGTTATGACCCTAGGATATTATGGTTCTTTCTGGGGATGATTATGTAATGACCCAAATAATAATAATAGTATTTAAATAAAGAGAAAGGGAAATGAAAACAGAAACAGAAGGAAGCAGCAGACTTTGTCGATGAACGTTTTTTGGGAGAAATAACCAAGGAAATTTGTTAGGTCCTCGTCGACGAAACTTGGTTTCGTCGACAAGAAGATACCGAGAGAGGATTTTTGGAAGTCTGAAATTCGTCGACGGGGTGCAGGTTCGTCGACGAACTTTCTACAGGTCTCGTCAACGAGGAGACATGTCTCGTCGACAAATCCAGCCCTATAAATAGCTGAAAATCGGATTTTAACGCAAAAAAATAGAAATCACTCTCTCTCTCTCTACGGTTTCTTTCTCCTCTCTCTTCGATTTCGGCTCCATCGTTCGCCAGATCGATGATTTGAGGCCACCACGACACTCTTGAGGAAGTTCTTTCCAAATCTACCGGAGCGAATCGTTGGTGGAAGCTAGTCGGAATTCATTTTTGAGTTAAGGTAAAACTTTTTATGCTGAATTTGGTATTTCCACAGTTGAAGGAAATGATGTACTCGAATAAATACTGAAGTTTAGTATTGGGAGTTTTCATTTTTAGGGTATTGATAAGGAAATCCTACGGGTGTGAGTCTAGGAATTCATAGGAGCTTTTCAGTTACCAGGTAAGGGGATAAATTAAAACAGTTATTTTTCATTGAAATTATTATTATTTAATAGTAGAAAAATTTTCAGAAAACATGCGACTATATATGAGTATAATTGAGAAAATGTAAGTTTGGGAAAATACTGCAATTGTACAGGAAATGTGTTTTTAGAACGGAATTTATGGTTTCATTTAATTCGTGTGGCATGAATATTATTTTATGTATATAATATACCATGTTAAGTTAGATTTACAATATAAAGCATGTTGGTAGATATTTTTAGAAATAACACGATAAACATAGTAAATTTATGATTTCAGAATATATGATATGTTCGGCACAAGACCGTAATTGATGTTTGGTGCGAGGCCGTATTTACTCATGTTTTCGATGCGAGCCTGTATTTATCTATGTTTTCGACGTGAGGCCATAATTATTATGTTGAAGTAGAATTCAAAAAATGCTGTTATTTGATTTACGATAAACAATATTTGATTATGTACTATATGTTATCAAAACCCGGATATTAGTTTAGTACAGTTTCAGGAGCACGGTACCGTAGCTTATAGATCAGATATCTATGATCAAATTTGTGCTAACCACTCCACGAGGAGATGAGAGATGGATAGTTGATGTGGCTTTCAATGTACAGTGTAGACGTCCACCTGGCAGTCTGGACCAGGGTGTGGCGGGCCCATCAGACTTACAGATATTTTTGACTCGGTAGTGATCGGCCAGCCATTGTCGGATCTCGCTTTCAGGCTGCACAACCCGTCATGGGGGGTAATACTTGACATCAGTTAGCTATTCATCCTGTGTAGTTTTCGATATTATAAATTATATCAGATAACACATGATTAGTACGATTACTTGAAAGTATGAATATATGTTTATCTAATCATATTATGATTTATGTTTATGGTATGTGAAATGTATGATATATGTATTACAACATTAAATATTCATGTTTTCACACGACTGATTTTAATTTATCTACCCTTAATGAGAGGTGTCTCACTCCGCATATTAAATGATTTTTTAGGAAACCCGGAGAGACCGGCTGGTCAAGGTCGCCGCTGAGTGAGTTAAACTTCCCTGCTAGAAGGGTAAGTTCTGATCTAGGATTCGGAGATTTTGTTGTGAAATCCTAGGATTATTTTGGTATTTTTTGGAGATTATATTTGGGAATGTAGTTAACTTTGGTATTATGTATTCTATGATTTGAGAATGTGATTTATATTTACTGCTGTTTGGGTTTTCGCTATGTTTCACAAGTGTCCCAAATACCCACGGGTTCAAGTTGATTGTTTTATTTATTTTGCTTTTATTATATGAGTAAATAAGCAGGTCTTTACAGATTATATGTGTATTTATGGATATAGTAGAACTCTAGTATTGTATATTTATGGTTATGTAAATTATAGTTTCCGCTAGATAGACGACTTGTATGTATAGATAGGTATATCCCCGATACCTACGGGTCCAAGTTGACTTTAACTTTAATAGTATGTCATGGTATTAAATTTATTATGATAATTATTATGTAAAAAAATAAATAAAAATGAACTATAATAAATTAATAGAAAAATAAAACTAAATCATAATGAATAAAATGAACTTAGGTAGGAAATGAGAAAGGAGACTCGGTTTTGAGTTTTACTGGAGATGGGATTGGGAGGGTGTGTTGGGAGGTTTGGAAATAAAGGAAAGGGGTTTGGATATGAGATAAAGGCATATGCAGATGGAGAGGAGGATGACCCGAATGAACATATAGTTAATTTCATGGTTTTTTATAGGGAGTATTATTGTTTTGGTTTATTTAA